>NW_009616906.1:75851-206565 GCF_000690535.1 Cariama cristata
CAGCTCTATAATCCACACCAGCAGCCACGGGGGAAGATCACCTCGCTTTACCATACTTCTTATTTCCGGAGAAAGGCCTAATAAAAATCAGCCTGGCTGGTCAGGAGCAAGATGGTCCTTCTCCTTGCTGTGGCTCCGAGGTGGAGCAAAGCTTGCCAGAGCGAGAGGTCGGCGGTGCATCCACCAAGAGGACATCTGCTCGTGAAGCAAAACCCTTAACACTCATATGCAACTCTCTCTTAATTGCTTTCCAGGGACATATTAGAGCTTTTTGCAGTGTAAACTGTGTTTCAGTACATCACAAATCACTGAGTGATGGCTCCAGCATTGATCGTAGCGGAGGTTGGCGAGCCCTGTTGTGGAAGCAGTGGGGAAACGAGCCGACATGTTCTGTCTGGTGTGAACGTTTATCTGTGCAGCACGGCAAGAGGGATGCTTGGGGAGCACCAGCATCCCCTCGGGGCTGGGGGTTTGGCATTCACACTCTGTGTCCACCAGCACATGTCCCCCAAACACACAGCGCCAAAATGTTCTTCTCGGGGATCTGGGAGATGACTGAAGTCCCTCACCACAAAATTGCTCTGTATAAAGAAACACTGAGGTGTGGATGGAGGGAGATAAGCATGTCTCTTGTGCTCCCAGCCCTGTGGTTTGGGACATCAGAAGCCACCCAGCCCCTGCCTGCTATCCTGGTCCCAGTCCTGAGCACAGCTATGGATGCCCTCTGGGAACGTAAAATGCTGGTGTAAATTAAGGTCCCAATTTTGGGAAGGGGTTGAAGGGGTGATGTTCCCATGCGCACACTGCTTTTTAGCCTGGTCTCAGAATAGACTTGTGCCATTGTGCAGTATGTTGTGTGCATGCGTGTGTACGTTTATGTAGCAGGTATCTTCCCTGACTAGTTTTGAACTCACAAGCTAATTTCGAGTAAACATAACAGAAAGTTAGAAATCTCAAACATATGGTGTTCTTACAAGTGTAACTAAACCATTGGGTGGAGAAGAGAGGGTCTGTTAATGCCCTTACTGACAGTCTATACTGGGACCTCAGGCTTTATTAGACACTTGAGAATCCACACAAGCATGCTCCATTAAGTGTTTTAATTTCAGAGGACATTTCCATTCCTGTTTATGCCTTATGAGATGTTAGAGTGTTCACCCTTCTTCCATGTCCAGCAAGAGGCATTTTTCTTTTACGTGGGACTAGAAAACTGCCTACGGAACAAACTGTCCTGAAGGCTGAGTTTCTTCCTGACATAGCTTAGCTGATGCTTAGTTGATACCACTTCATTTCGCAGTAACACTGGATGCTCGCTTGTGCAGTAAAAACATCAAAATCAAAAAAAACCCCCCCCCCCGCCCCGTTTTGTTAGTGTCTTAACTCATGAAATCACACAACAATAAGTTCCTCAGATTACTAACACTCCTATGAAAAAAGGGCTTTCCTCCTTTGAAGGGCTTCATTTTCCTTTGTCTTATTCTCATGCATTTGCACCTTGAGAGAGGATAAGTGTGTGTGCCATCTTTGTACCATTCATTATTTTGTACCATATTCCTTTATGCTTTGTCTCCACACAGAAAGGGAACTGTTATCAACTCTGGCAGTATTGTCAGTGCTGCAGAGTTGCCATCCTCCTCCTCCTGGTGAGGAGGTGGCCGTGGTGCCCAGCCTGTTTTAGCTACCTCTGAAATCCCTCCTTAAAACTCACTTTTACCATGGTTCTTCCAAAGAATTTGATAACTGGTGAGTACTTACATGCTGAGATTGCTTTCTAGTTGCGCTACTTCATAATGTCTCATCTTTTCCCCCACTGTGTGCATCTCCTTGTTGCCTCTTACTTTAGACTTAGAACATACTTGGATTAGAAACTGTCTGCAGTAAGTGTTGTCGTATTGTTTTTTCTACAGCAACTAGTACAAGGTACAAGTCCAAATTCAGGGTTCATCTATGGCAACACTACTATTTTGAAGACCTCTTGTCTCTTGGCAAGTGTTTCCATTAGCAAATCTGGTCCAAATCAGTATGCGAAGGTCCTTCGTTGGTTTTGATGCAAATTTAGCATGGCTAATTCAGCTCACTTTGAACGGTTATTTAAACTGTTGCAGTGTCCACGTGGTCTGTTTAGCTAGATCTGCTATTGATGTGATCATCATAAAGGGAGTGGTACAGAGTGAATGTAAAGTAACATCTTAAACAGACCCTGTTCCTCCCTCAACAAACATGCATCTCTGCCTTAAAGCAGCATCTTTATACCAGCATAATTGCACCTGGATTGGGCTTGTGCTGATGGGTCACTAAAATTCTCACCCACCTCCAACCACTCCAGTATGGAAACTGTTTTTTGGCCAGACTCTATGCATCTCCTGCCTTAAGATATACACCCCAAAGCTTTTCACTCTTGTTAAAAAGTTTCTCTGTTTTTCTAGTAAGTTATGCAGGTCTGAAGCCCTCTAGTTCCTCTATATCCATCTTTACTGCCATCCCCAGTAAGCAGTTTTCAGTAAGCAAGGGCTTCGCAGAGATCTCCAGGTGGGTGGCATGGAAGAAGGAAGGCTACTTCAAGGGTATACTTTAGATTGAAATACTGTTCAAAACCTACTGTACAAAGGGAATAAACCACAACTAAGAACAACAGTATCCAGTCTGCCATGTGGCCCTGTGAAATCATTGGCATGATTTTGGAAATCCATTCTACACTAAAGGAGTCTCAGGTCCTTGATGGCATCTGATAGACTTTGAACTCTTCCCCTGTGCCATAAACTGGTGTGAAGCCAGCGCTGTGTCCTGATGTCAGGGTGGTTACCCAAAGGATGCCTCAGCCTCAGAGTTGTACTGAAGTGATAGCAAAGAAAGGAGACTGTTCCCAAGGACCAAATTCAGCAGTGCTGTGGTTGCACATGACTATTTAAGTTTAGTGTAGCAGCACCCTACAGAGGGGCTAGATGCCTGGGGAAGCCAGAGGTACTTATCAGAACCCTCCACAAATTATGCTTGGAAGAGAAACCACTGAACTATTGGGAAGTATTGATCAGGTTCATTAAATATTAGGCTTAATAGTGTAGAGGTATAAGCCAAAATGAGGCTGATATGCATACAGAGATCCAGAAAGGTGTATATATGTGTGTAGCTGTCTAATATTTCCAAAAACTTTCCTCCCCAGGTCAAAAATCATGGATTGGAAATCCTTATGAATAATTTGGCTTTCATTGAATTAACACGTGTCACAGGGAAACTAGATCTCTGGAAAATTCCTGATAGTCTCCAAAGACTTTGACATGAAGCAAAGCAGAAGAGGGAGGAGGTATGCTCACAGTCTTCCCAGGGAGGCGGCTAAGGACATACAGGTTCCCTCTGAGAGTCCATTAGGGAGCTGACCTGAGCTTCAATGAAATGTTTCACCAGCTCTGGGAAATGCACAGGGGTGAACAAGCTACCCTGTAGTGTTTCTTTCGGCAAGCAAAGGGCTAGGTTGTGCTATGAACATCAGCCTTCATACAGAGTGGCCTCTTTTGCAATACTCCTTCAATTCCACTACCTTGAATCACCTTGTCTTCTTTTACTCCTCCATTACTATGCCATAATATTAATCTGAATAATGTGAACACACTATTCTATACCATGTCCCCTGCCTTAGCAGGGAATTAATTACCAGAGTTAGGTATGGGAAGGAGCCTTGCAGTTCATTCACTGCAGTTTTCTTTTATGAATTCAAGAACCATTGGGTCAGGCCCTGGGCTCAAGTAAATCTGTGTAGCTGCACTAGACCAGGTGATGATCTGCCCCATTATTTTTCTTACAGTGCTGTAATTTGCCTAGGACACTTGGTTTAACATTTACATCCTGAGTCTTGCAAAAAGTGCCAGGGGAAATTTATAACCACAAGTTAATTAACCATGAATCAGTTAATATTTGGGCATGTGAAGTGCTGTATACATGCAAGGGATTAAGCTGTCAGAGGGAACTTTGGTTTTAAATCTCCCAGGAAAATTGTCACTTCTGGCAGCCTGCTGCCCTCCAAGTTAACGCTGTGCAGGGTGACTGCAGGAGCATTGGTTTGCGGAGAAGGTTCCTCTTGCTGTTTTCTACAGTTCCTGGGGTTTACTCTATGGGATTCCCATCTGAATTATATTCCCTGTCTTGCCTTGGGAACCTACTCAAGAAACCAGATTACCCCTTGGTTAGGGGACTAATTGACGCACAGTTTGCTGGGTGAGATACATATGCCTGTGCTGTATGGATCACGGTGATCACAGTGTGTCCTCCTGTCTCTGGAAGACAGACACCTGTGAGGTCTGCACAGACCCTGCTATTTGCAGAGATGTTGGCAGCAACCAAGAGATGAGCTCTGCATAGCAGCAGGGATTCACTGGTGACTTTAAGGACCCATCTGCTATTGCTCCTCTTCCTGGCCAGTTCTCCTGGAGGATTTGTACTCTAATCAATCCCACATTGCCTTTTTTCCTGAGCAGTGCTGTGTGGAGTTAGTACTGTGACCATCTGACATTGCCTCTGCTCCTGGCTGACACGTTTTTGCCCTATCCCAGATGATACTCCACAGATGCAGGCAGAGGTGAGCACATTAAAGCCAGTTCCTTACACAACCTTGCTGCTTGGATCTTTGTGCTTCCACCAGAACTTTAAAAAAGCTGCTAACCAATTGGTTGGGTGGGTGGCTTGAGAAGGAAAGAGATGTTATTTTTTCCTCCAGCTGGCAAACCTTACTTATACTTGGAGGGCACTAGCTATTAGGATGCTATTGCCTTGGTATGCCTAGTCATCAGGGCAAGGAAACCTAAGGTCAGGAATAAAGTAGAGTGTTTTTTTTTAATCTTTTCCCTGGTGATGAAGGCTAGCCCAATGATGCTGTTTGCAGAGTTCCGACTACGTTCACTGAACAGGAGAAGGAGACACACCAGAACCAGAGTGGGCTGGTAATGCATGCAGTGAACTTCTGCAGTCGTGTGTTTCCCATCTTTCGATGTCAGTTCGACTCAAGGGAAAGTCTGCCCAGTGAAATGTCGCTGTTGCCGTGAGGCATTTCAGTTCCTCATTGAGGCAGGCTCAGACCCACTGGTCCAGGGGCTTCAGGTGACCCGCTGGGGCCAGGAAGGGATTAGGAGCTGCGGAGAGCGGTGCTGATGGCTGTGCACCACGGCGGACCTGGAGGAGATGATGTTACCTTGCTGTGGCCAGGAGCACCGCTCGTGTTGCAGGACCTCAGTAAGCAGCCGCCTAGGGTGCTTCGGCAGGGTCTGCTGAGCTTTAGGATGTTGAGGTGGCTGCTCCAAGCATCCCGAGGTGGCAACAACCTCGTTTCACAGAGCTTTGAAGAGCCAGGTTTGATATAACAAACTTGAACCTGATGAGTGTCTCGTGTCTGCAGCAGTTGCTGACTAACAGTGACAGTTTGCAAGAAGAAAATGAGCGTGAATAGAGCATTAATAAAGCTCTGCTAGACCCATTTAAAGCAGACGCTTTCCCAGAGCTAAGAGCTGACATTAAGTCACTGGAGTTGTGTAACTAAAGGAAGGAATGAAGCTGAACTTCCCTTTCTATGATAACCCTCCAAGTATTTTACTTGGAGAAATAATGTCTTCATAATGATGTGCCATTATTTTGGGACTCTTGCTATCAGTTTGCTCTGCTCTGCAGGTCAGGTTCACAAGCCTGATAAGATTTTTAAGGTCAGAGAAGCAGAATGATATTAAGAATGATTTTTCTTGCTAGGGGATGATTTTACAGTTGTACAGACGTAGGCAAATGCCTCGGATAGTGGCACGACACCCACTATGTCCGTTCACTAGTACAACTATAACCATATCCCCTGTGTTACCTGGTCTCTTTGGGCCCAATCCAGCTGGCTTTATCATATGGAATAGCAATTTATGTTTACTTCCAGGCCAAAGAGAGTAGACTCATTCCCCTTTCTCCTCCAAATAACTACGTGAATCTTTAAAGTTACAGAGACTGCCTGAGAAAGAGCAAGTGTTATTTATGATGTGGCCATTTTAACAGAAACTGCAGAATTGTTGCTGTAGGAGGCTGAATTCTCTGTATTTGGGCTGTTTGCAAGCTTGGGCAAAACAAAAAAACCCCAACTTGTAAAACATAAGGCTAGATACTGCCCTCTTACTCTGCATGAATAGTACCATTGAAATCTGAGGACCGCTCCCAGAGCAAGATGCTGCTCCAAGAGCAGGAGTGGAAGCGCCCAGCTCTCAACATGGGAGTCGTGAAAGAAACACAGAGGTGGCAGCTCTTTGCCTCTTCTTTGTGGAGTCACTCTCCAGTGTGTGTCTGCAAATTCAGACAGAAAGCCTTGTAAGGAGAACAGGCTGCCATTTACTTTATTCCTCAAAATATTTACTCTACTCTAACACCTACCGGACCATCTCATCACGCATTAGACAGCACTAGATGGAATGTACGTGCTGAGCTCTTGACATGACCACAGCATGAAAGTTTTCATGCAAGGAGGAGCACAGCGCACAGCGAGGGGGATGGATATCCACTTGGTTTCCCAGAAAACAAAATAGTTATTAATGATTCTGCAAGTTCCCCTCAACACTAATTTCCTGTTTAATTTAATAGGTGGAGAATGTCAGTGCTTTGTGGACTTAAGGTCTCATTTTTTTGTCCCTGATTCCAGGTCCCTCATGGACCAGACCCCTGCAACATCTATGTGATCGGATACAACCCGGGATGTTTACTTTTTGTTCCAAGACGTGGTTTCTAACTTTTTGCCTCCCTTGATTAGAAATCTCTGCTGCCAAGAACCTGGAATATCACCCAACCCACGTAGGAGCTGATTCTGCATTCCCATACCCCACATCCATCAGGAGCAGCCTTACTGGAGCAAAGAAAGTTGCAACAACAGAGTATTAGGATCAGACCAGCTCAAGGCAATTTCCCTGAAACAAACAACAAAAAGAAACTGATACTGAGTTAGCTCTAGGATGAACATAACACTTGAAGTTGCCATTTACAGGAGGATTTGGGATACAGTGCCTTCAGCAGTGTGATTGATGAAATTGCAGAGAATCCTGTCATAGAGCCACGAGGCACAAACAGGTAATTAACATGACTCCACCGCATTTTTCTTAAACCCATTAGTCCTCACCGTTGTGGAGGCCTAATTTTCCTCCAACTTGTGTGTTCATTTCAGAGGGAGTGATTTCACAGGAGCACCTTCTGATTTAGCTCAGCATAACCCAAAATCAGACTATGGTCTCCTGAAAGAACACTTTAATTGCTATTACGATCTATCCTCTCGTGCTTAGTCTGTTGGCAGCTCAGAGCATGCACATGTACATTTCTTACGAGATCTCTGATGACCACAGGGAAAAGGCCCTGGGGAGATGCTGGAAATGCATGTGCTATATGGAAACTATAACTTGCCCAGGTGCACAGCTCTTGAGAAGTCTGAGCCTCTGAGGAGCTGAAAAACCCTATTTCCTGTGTGGGAGGAGGTTTTACAAAGGTTTTCAAGTTGGAACAGAAATGCTTAAAACATAGACAAGAAATAGGTATAATTTGCCTAGCTTTTCTTTGGATGCTAAGTTTTACAAGGATATTCATATAAAAATCAATCAAAATGCATCTCCCACAATGAAAACGAAAGGGGGAAATTAACAAAACCCCAAACAACCCACAACCATGAGGAACTATCTACGGTAGGAAATTTGCTTTATTATTGCAACAGTGCCTAGCTATGCTGGATAAATTTTAGCCCCCACTGTGCTGAGCACTGCACAGAGATAGTGACAGCCAAAACTCGTTACAAAGAACATGCAGCCTTAATAGTCAGGACACTATACGACACACTGTTAAACTAATTTTCTCATGTGGAAATTGTAGCCTTGAAAGATTAAGCAACTCAGTGACACAAAGCCAAAAAGCCATGTTAAAATCAGGAATTAAACACCACTGTGCTGAATCCTGGTCCAGCACCCACTGCACCAGCCATTTCATCCCAATGAAGGTATGCAGCCACCCAAGCACATCGCAGTAATCAGCAGCTCCTGTAGATTTGTCTCCAAATAAAAACACAGCTCTGCATACAGACCTGCACACTTCCCTGTGCTCTGATAACTCCTCCATGAAACCATACCTCCATCGCAGGGAAGGTTGTTGGTTGGTTGGTTGGTTAGTTGGTTTTTGCAAGCAGGACCTGCTCTAGCCTTTCCCCATACACACCTTGCCTTCACACACCCTTTCTGAATGCAGCTCAGCCTGTACCTAAACTTCACTCAGATGCACTCTGCTTGTTAGCAACATCAGCTCCTCTGTTTGCTGCTGGCATCATCTTGCTCATTGCCTCCAGCGCAGCAACAGCTGTTTCCTCTGCAGATAGGAAAGTCTTTGCATTACCCAAGAACTGCTAAATACCTCTAATTGCCAGTAGCAGTATAATAATCCCAGGGCGAAGGACATGAGCTGAATAATTCTTGTCTGTGGCTGCAAACTCTCAGTCCCACACTGAGGAAGCATGGAGTGGCTTTTGGTGGAAAAAAAGGTTGTCAGTTGTTGGAAGAGATGGTCAGAAAGAGCATCCACTCAGGTTGGGAGCCTGTGTCTTAGTGATCTGGGGAAGAACATGTGAAGGTGGCAAATGTGATGCTGCTTCTCAAGAATATTTTCCTTCCTGTCAGTGATTTGCAGCTTAACTACAAGGTACCTCTTGTATTTAATAGTTCTGTGTTGCTTCCTCTTCCATGAATTTGCCTGGTGGCTTTTTGAATCCAGGCAAATGTCTGATATCCAGAGCATCTAGTGTCAAGGAATCCCACAGTTTAACAAAGAAGTCTCTTCTTGTGTTTGAACCTGCAGTTTTTGTGTAGTACTTAATTGTTCTTTTGTCAGGAGGGAAAAAGAGCACCTATTTATTGTTGACCCTTCATATACCACTCCTGAGCTCAGAAGCTTCCAGCATCTCCCAACTTGTCTCTTGTAATTCGGTTGCTGCAGAGACCAGCAGCTGATGAATTCAGCTGTCCCATGTCACTGAACTGCAGGAGATCTGAGTCATTACTGTTTATTTTCTCATTTTTTTCCCTCCTAAAATGATTCTTTTTTATGATTAACACAGCTAATACTCAATTAAATGTTTAAAAATGTAGGTAAACTACCACGTTATGACTCTCCTAATTCTTTGCTATCCTTACTGCGCCTCTTCCAGCCTCCCTAGGGTGTTGACCAGAAGTTTGAGAAACTGCTTTACTACACAACAATTGGGACAGTAGGAAGTAACCTTAAATTGCCTTTTATATGACTGAAACATTTATGATCAATCTGTTTGTGGTTTGAAACGGGACTGTACATTGCCTCAGCAGTTCTTTCACAGCTCATAGAGCAGCATATTGACATCAATGGGCTGAAGTTTACTGAGTCTTATGAGATCAGCGAGTATTAGACATGCTTCACATGTTGTCATCTCACTGAAATGAAAGTTTCTGCTTTGGAAAGAACGAGGAAAAGCTCTGTTTTCCCCTTCTTTTGGTCTTGATCTAACAGTCATCCTGATTTTAGAGATTTGGGAACTGAGGTACAGAGACTTGGGCTGTGTCAGAGGACAAATCCTGGGCAGAAACTGGGCTGAGTTCTGCTTCCCCTCTCCTTATGCTTTAAAACCAAGCTCAGACCTTAACTGAAGTTTGCAAATTGTTGACTGAGGAGCATCAATTAATATTTTATTTCACAGAGGATCTGGAAGCAAGTTTGTTTCTATGCATGATTTAACATGGAGGTGAAAGTGAAAGGAAACTACATGCCATCCATCTCAGACCCTAAAAATCTTAAATGCTAATGAAAGCAGAGGAATCTTGCAGCACCACAGGCTGTGTTCGGATTTGTGTTATACCTCGTAGCCTGGCATTTCATTTCAGGAGCAATGACATACCTAATACACAGCAGAAGGAATTATAGTCAGCCAATATAGCTTTGAAGCAGAACAGTGAGTACAGTGTCAGATGCTTTGAATAGTAACCCACTTATACCAAGGAATGCCAATGAAAACACGCTTCTTCCACAGATCTTTTCACTGCTATTTATTCATCATAGGCTGCAAATAAATAATAAACAGTAGAAAGCTACATGGGATTAAACTTTGGTAATGGCAGACATCATAGATAGGATGTACAGGCTTGAATTCCTCCTTAGTCACGTAAAACGGAAGTAATTAGAACTGGCTGGACAAATGCCAACAGAGCGTTCTCATTGGGAAATATAATCCCGTTGATATGCAAGTACTTCACTAAGTCACGCAGGTATTTTTAAAAATCCTATGCTGGAGGAAAGATAAAATTCTCAAATTTTCAAAATGAACCTCAATAAAACAGAATAAAACATGATTTTTGTTGTTCATAAATCATGTTTTGTTTTGGGACTTTTAAAATTACATAATTGCAAATAAAAAAACCCCCCAACCAACAGATACTGTGTAATCAATCCTAAATGCTATTCCTTCCATCAAAGAAAATTTCTTCATTTACTGAGTGGTGGAAAGGGAGGGAATATTTTAATGTGACATGAAGACAGATGTCAACCTCTCAAAAAAGATTAATCTCTACTGTCGGTGGTACCCACACCAGGGAACAACCTCTGGCTCCAGAGAAATTCAGTGCAGGCGGTTTTGCATCCATAACATTCAGACCAACTCTGGAGTGAAATGTCTGAATCCATGCTGCACATCCAGGCACAGAAATATTTGTCCTTGTTTATATTTGGACAAGTCCTGCGAAGAGTGATGTCTCTGGTTATTCAGGATATGCTGCCTGTCTGCAGTCATGTTGAAGGGAGCACGGGTAGGTGTCCATCCACCTTGCAGTATTAAATGTGACCAGTGCCCTATTGCCATCCATGATTGACTGCTTCAGTTCAATTCTTGCAGAAAACTTTAATTCTCTCTTTAGATGGGAGATATCATTGCATGGGATATGTGCAATGAAGCTTGGTGACTGCATCGTTTCTTCTCAGATTTGAGCCCGTCGCTTCTGAGCTAACTGTTCTGCAGATGCATTGCACAGTCCAAAAAGATCTTTAGTTATTCAAAATATTGCTGGCCTCTCCAACTTACTTTCCTGCTAATCAAAAATGTCTGGAAAAGACAACCACATGTCAGGTTTGTCTGTTATAAGAAATGGAACTCAATCAACGCTGTTTTACCTGGTACTCTTTGTTGCATGGAAGGTAGCACACAGCCAATAGCCACAAAAAGAGAGGGGCTGCGTGGTAAGATGATTTTTCTGTTCTGTAAGTGAGACAAGATACAGAGATTTCATTCAATTGACTTGAATGAAATTTTCATTTTATTTTTAAAAGACATCGTGACAAAGCTCTGGCTTTGGCTTGCATGTAGTATTATGGTTTAGGCTTTAAAATATCTTCAGAATTATCTAAATGTAGCTACAGAGTGAGAATAATTTCACTTAACTTAATTTGTTTAAAGACAAGCTCTCTTTGCAGTCCATCTAAAGATAGACAGCTCCAAAAGATTAATCACCCCATGTGTTGTAAAGCATTGAAAGAAAAACTGTATAAAGTCTCTTTTGAAAGCATCAAAATAAAGTATTTTTGTATCTAACCCAGATTTTCAATAGCTTTGTGAATGCAACACATTGAAAAAACATTCCCAAATTATCCTGTTGATTAGAATCAGCATTTTCAATTAAAAAAGTTGCAGTAGAAAACCCTTCCTTGGCAGCAGTTAAGAGCTGTTTTCAGCAGCTGAGAAGGCAGGCAACGTGGACACTGAAACTTCAGGACCGGTGTGGATGATGTATGTGTGTGCACAGATGTGATTGCAACCTTGCACACTGCCCGAATGGGCCGTTTTCCCACAACTGCATGTTATGTGTGCAGCAGCACTGCCCGCCTGGGTGTGCAGAACCCGTGAGCTGTGTCTCTGCTGCAAAAGATGGGTGCAGAAAATATGTCACTCCGAAAAAAATTAATTTTTTGCTTGTGTTCATTTTTTAAGCCCTAAAGAGGTCTGTTCTGGTCATGTTTGCAAGCTTTGATCTGCAAGACTGAAGACCAGAGATGTGAGTATTTAGTGAAAGCTGAGATCCTCGCTTGATCGGCTGAGTTAAAGAGTTGATGTTTAGGAAGAGTGCCAGTTGTGACAAAACATAATGAAATTACGAGAATTGGCACCACTACAGTGTAGTGCGCTGCTTACTCCTGACAGCCGTCCTGAAAGGCATTTATACATGGAAAGTACACAAAAAAGCCATAATTAGACCATATGGCTGAGCAGTTCCTCTGGTGTCACTCAGCAGAGCTGTACTGACTTCTCTCTTGCAACAGCCGAGTGAGTGGAATGGTTGGATGCAACCAGGAGGATTTCCACTTTTTAATTTTTTTTGTAGAATTCTCTTTTCCATCACTATGGAAACCTCCCATTATTGGCTTTCTGGAGGAAAATATGACCGTATCTTTGATCTTAACCACAATCCACATGGTCTATACAACTTGGAAAGCTGGAGTACTGGCACAACCACTTTTCTCTCATCTCAGAACAGAGGAGCCATTCTTAATATATATGTATTTTTAACATCCTTGTCTTGGGCAAGACACAAGACATCAATGACCCAAATACAACTCTTGGCACAGAGGAAAATATTGTTTATCCATATATATTTGCTTAACAGACTCTGAACAAGAATATAAACAAGTCAGGGAGCTAAATGGAGTGGAAAGCTCATGTGCGAAAGCAAGGTCTGGGAGTCACCCCCCAAGACATGAGCTGTGTTACTGCTCAGAGAAGGGCAAGAGCTGTAAATAGAAATAATAACAGCTGTTTGTTTCGGCTAAAATGCAGATCATTTTCAGTTCTCTCTGCTCTGGATGCAATTCTGAGCAACATCTCTGAAGTCAGCCGGGTTATATCAGCAGAGATGTGGTGGAGGTGAAGAGGAGAACTGACTCTTTGAATTTCAGATCTGTTTTGTAGACCGCTGAAAACAGATATAAAGCCACTGAGAGAGTGCAACATCTCAGCCCTTGCTAAACTGGGGTGTGGAAAAAAAAAAAAAAAAAGAGACACGTCGTTTCCCATGGAAAAAAACGATCATTTTTGTGCATGTTCTGTTCTCATGGCTATCTTGATTGTGTCAACATCAGCATCCAGCCCTAGGAAATATTTATAAACGTCTTTCTTTTGCAAGGCCTAAGCATCTTATAATCAATAAATTATTTTATTCACACAACAGTTCAGTAAGGGAAGGTGGCACAAGATGTGTTTCTAAAGGCTACAAAGGATGGAGTCCCTGGTAAATGAATGATGGTGTCCCTGAGTTACTCAATAAATCTTTAGTGCAGTTGGGCACTGAACCACACCTGTTGGTGCCCATTTCAATGCCTGAATCATGAGAATGACCTTTATTTACCCATCTTTTATTCCCTGAGCTTTATTTACCTGCCTTTATTTTATTTACTCTTCATTTACCCACTCTTCTCACCACTATGCACAACAAAAATGTTTCATTTTCAGCTAGAGGGAAGTCTATTGGTGTGACAGCTGGTTGAAATATTTCAGATTTCCAAATATGGTTAACATTTATCATGGGCATTTTGAATTTCCTTCCAAGAAACACCAGGAAATTGAACATTTTTTCACTTAATTCCCCTCCGTTTTTGACCAGCCATGTACAGGATGCAGTTGGGGTTGAAGACTGAGACATGTCAGTACCGTTTCAAAAGAAATCTTTGACATCAGGTGGCAAAAGGCAGGCAGATGGTGCTTAATGCTTGTGCAAAGCGAAGCTTTGAATTTATTCAACCTTTTTTTTTCCTATAGTGTAGATCAGGTCTAAAAAGGTCTGTGCTGAACGTGGGCCACCTCATGCCTTCAACCGTTTGGACTTTCCAGAGATAGTCCTGGCTCAGAAGTCCTGGTGGGAATGTCTTGTTGACATATCTCATTCCTTTCAGCATTTTACAGAATAGGCCATTGATTTTCAAGCAGCAAGCAAGCATGGCTTGTTTCCTAAGGCTGCCTGAGCATCAGAAAAAATGAGCATCAGTCCAGGAAGGTTTCAGAGACACCAGAAAGCCCCAGTGTTTATTAGTGTGGCTGGCATCTTGATTTCTTTTGATATCTCATAGGTTTTTGTGGTGGTGGCTGGGGAGGGTGCCTCTCCTGCCTTGTGGGAAGTTCATCCGAAGAGAGGGAAAACGAGGAAAGCATGATCATTCAGCTGTGTGCAAGCTGCAGCTCTTGCAGGACACCGAAACAGCCCTCGCTGCACTTGCGAGTGGCAGAAGTGGTGCCAGGTTTATAAAATCATAGCTGGGTACATCTCTTCAAAAGGATTCTTGTGGCATATCACAACAATGCCATGATCAGTCATGATCTATGAATGTCTTGCAGCTCCTCTACCAGATGTGCCTGCCCTTTGTTTTCTGCACGAGGTGGAAGCCGTCCACCTTGAAGTCGTTCCACGCAGAGGGAGCATGCAGAAAAGGCAAGCTCTTGGAAAGGGAAACCAAGCGTTTTGGAAATGGCAGAGCCCCTGGGCACTGCTCAGATGTCTCAGCCGCCTTTATTGAGCTTCATCTACTCTTTACAAGCTGTAGGTTTCACTGATGTGCAGACGGATGTTGTGAAAGACAGTTGTGGCTGGGATTTGCAGAGGCTTGCAGGTGGTAGTAAAATTTTGGAGAGCTGACAGCAAGTGATGTTCTCATTCAAAATCTTGGAGAAATAACTGTGATCATTATGGGGATATAAAAAACTCAAGATCTATTGAAGCTGATGGAAAGGTTCCTGTTGATATCTTGCGGACAGAAATAAAATGGAAATTTCTGATTCCTGGTGATGTTGTTGGCTGGAAGGATCCACACATGTAATTAATTCTACATTCATTTGAAATGCTGGTGGAGGAATCCAGTCCACCTACCTAAGGCATGTTGGGAAATAATCCTACACTGAGTGAAAATGTCTCTGCATAGTCAACAAAAACAGTTACACCTCTTAGGTGGGCAGACCCTCACATCGTAGACTTCAAAAGTACCTTCCTCTCTCTCCCCGTAGGGGACACTTGCTTTAAGAAGCCTGGTTCACTTGGCACCTAAAATGTACAGCTGCTAAGGTAAGCAGCATCCACTCTCCCAAGATTTACCCCATTTCTTCTGATTTGGGACTACTTGGATTTCAGTGGCTTCAGCTAAGTTTTATCAGCACAGCATGGAAATGACTCTGCTGAAGCACACCCTATAGCAGTGCTGCAGGAGTTAGAAACCAGAGATAATAAAGCCATGGCAAAAATGTTGTAGGAAGCAATCTGACCCTGAAAAGAGATTTACATACATGACTTTCTAGCCTGCTGGATCTCTTGTTTCTGTGAATTCGTAATGGTTTGCTGAAAAGGTAGCATAAATAGAAGAAAAATGTAAATGGGAGTGTACGCTGGGAAATGCATAGCCTGAGGAGCCTATAGTGCAGGAGGGGACACGCTTTTTTTGATGGGTATTTAATACTCTTCAATGGAAATGAGCAGCGAGGGGAGGAGAACCTTCCCTTCGTGTTCCCAGGCTACACACTGATGAGATCCTGTCATTACAGATTAAACCCTTCTTAAGGCCAATGCTGTCTCCAGGCACAAAGCCCAAGAGTTCTGGGGTCCCCAGCATCTGTGGGAGAGGCAATGCAGGTCTGATGGCATGTGCATTTGGAGTGTTTAAGAGGACTCATTCTAAAGGCACGAAAAATAACTGGTTTTAGACAACAATGAACACTACCACACAGCGTGATGAGCTAACTGGAAATAAAGGAGTTTGGAGGCAGCCCAATTCCTATCGGTGACTGGCTGTTGATTTCTTTCTAAATACAATTTCTTAGCTAGGCCACAGAGGAGTCTCACCTGGGACTTCTCACCTTTGTGTGCCTGGCTTTCCTTTATACAGGGAGAAGAAATCTGGAGAGAAAGTGATAGCTGGAGATGTAATCTTTTACCCAATTCACACTCAAGTCACTGTAGATTCAGGCAGAGGCAAAATGACCTGCCTCTAGAACTTTATTATCAGCAAATAGAAAAGTGACAAAATCCACAAGTCCGTCAAAATTTATCATTGCTGAAGGGTGAAGAATTTGCAGAATCTGTAAGGAGAAGGATGCTGCTGGCTTGGGTCTCTTTCATTGGTCAAAGAGAACTCACCTAGCAAGGGTATATATTATTTATTATTTTAAAAATATTTTAGATACAATCCAAACGGTGGGTTAAAGAGCTTTTGGCAAGGTTAGCTCTACTGCCCTCTGTCCTCATGTCTATTCAATGCTGGATTTTTCTTCTGGGGACTCATAGCACTACTTAAATGCTAGTAAAAGCAACAGAAATTAACTCCTTTCCTTTGAGTATTTGAAGGCCAAATTCTGATGTGTACCGAGTGCATGTGGAAGTCATGGGAAACTTTGGGCACCAAACTGGTGCTTTGTAGTTCCCAGCCCTTGGCTCCATGGAAATGGATGTGGTAGCCCCCAAATAACACACTCTGACTGACCTCTGGCTGCCATAAGGACTGGGGTGGCCCGTTGACAACATTGTGTTGTGTCCTCCCATCACGAGAGCATAGGGCTTGGTGGAAATCTTAGCTAGGGACTGTGGGAACAAGGATTTGAGGAGTCGAGTTAGGCCTCTGGGATAAAATGAAGAGAATTCAGAAAATGAGAAAGATTTGTGGAAAGTCTAAGGTGTGAAATTCCTAGCTCTAACTGGATTTCTTGCTCCCAGGTGTGAGTCACAGAGTCCAGTTCTGGCCCTCTCTTCTTCATAGGTCCAAGCCTTAGAAACAGGGTGATGAATGTCAAAGACTTAAAAAGTGTACTTTTAACATGGTTCCCTTTCTTGCTTCATGAAAGCTATTGCTGGATACCAAGAGGCCAGACTGGTGTCACACGTTAGGATGGATCTGTCACTATATCCCCAAATACCTGAGACCCTCAGCAAATGTAATGTGAATTTGGAGAGATCCACGGAAATGGAATTTCACCTCTTGATCCTGGAGCAGTATGAAAGAGTGGCTTGGGTCTGGGCTGATGGTGACTGTCCTGGCCAAACTAGGGTATAAGCAGCAGCATGCACAATGTAGAAGATAGTGCATGATGACGAGGGTCTCAGAGGACCCACCTACTTTTGGAGAGAAGTTTATTCTTCTATCCCATTTGAGACTGCAGGATCCTTCACTCAGTATCTGTGTGTGTATGTGTCTATAGGCAGTTTTTGGCCCCAGCTGAGAACAAGTACAGCTAATGCTAAAATACGAATGCACGCACACACGCACAGAGGGAAACCTGCTGAGCTGAGCACTGACCGTCGGTCTCAGTGATCACTCTGGTGTCTGAATCGCCGTCAGCAATGTCAGGGGCTTGGAAAGGATCCAGGAGACCTTTGCTGTGAGAAGTGACACGCTTTGCTGGCCATGCCGGTGGCGGTGGCAGAGGCAGAGGTGCTCGCCCGCCCCAGCAGCCGCTACCAGACCCTCGCCTTCGTGCCCTTACTCTTCCCAACAAGCGGGAAGGCAAATGCTCTGCAGCCCCTGCAGATTTAATGCTAAATGACTCTTTTTCCCAGTTCAAGAGCTGCCAGGAGGGACTCAGGGCCTGATGGGCTGTGTGAAAGGTGCTCCTGTCCGCTCAGCACAAAGCCACTTATCAGGGCCGGGAGGTGGGAAGAGGGAGAGTTACTGTACAAACAGTCATTCAAGATTAACTGCTTTTCATCTCTCGAGCGGGAGTTGGCCTTCCAGCCCTGGGATACAATAAGGGCCTGTTCTGATTGTATCTTTTCAGGGGCCGTGTACAGCCAGGGTTGTTTGGCAGAGACAGGCTGAAGTTTTTGGAAGAAATGAATCTGGCCAGCAAGCGCTGTTGTCCTCCTGGGGCTGGAAACTGTTATGATGCTAATGGTAGTGATTACTGCATGTTTACGACCACAAATGGGGTGTTCGCGTCGTATCATCATTTCTCTTTTCCCCAGATTTTGTGTTGTGATTCCATTTTCACCCCCAGCTCCTGCTTGCCATGGTCTGTCGCTGCTTGTTGTGCCCTGATCTTGCTAACAAATTCCATATATTTGATAAGGTGATTCACGTGTCTGAAGTTCTGGTCTTGCCAGCTCTGGTGCCTTTCTTACGAATCATGCGACATTCAGTGTTTCCTTTAAAGCTTCAGCAATGGGGGGGCAAACCATTATATGAAAATCTCAACATTCATTGAAAAAATGCCTACGCTTTCTGAGAAAAATCTTGAAAAAGATAATCAAAAACTACCCAAATGCATAAACCGAAAAGGCTGATACTAAAAAATTCCAACTTTTATTCTATTTAACTACTGTCATGGGCTTTTGGGCTTGATTCGCTACTATGGAACACCTGATGGTAACCATCCTGAGAGGTCCTTCTGATCCAGATGTACTGTAAGATCAGTGAAACACAGATCATGGATTGCAGTGTAATGACCACAGGACTAGGAGGTCTACATGGGTCAGCAAGCCCAGAACCGTGCCTGTGTGGGCAGCTTTACCATAGCCTTTGGAGTCACCGCACATTCACTTCACACCAATGTTCTTCCCACTAGCCAGAAAATGTAAGACCTTTTGTTCAAATCCCAGCTGCCTCGTCCAGCGTAACCTGCTGTCCTTCCTCTGGGACAGGTTGTGTTCCCCCAGCATTGATGCAAAAATGCCAACCACAGAGCGGTCAGGTCCCTAACTGCACCTCTGTCCCACCTCCCTGCAGAGCAAAGGGGCATCTTTGAACCTGATAGTGTCCCTACCCTGCCACTATACGTGATGCCAATAACTGAGGCCAAGAAATAGGGAGTATCTTCCTTTACTGGGCTGAATTATGATTGCGTCCTCTCAAAATAGTGTCTCTGCCTGCGAAAGAGTCAGCAGGTAGTGAAGCAATCTGAGGTTGTTTCTGACATGAAGTATTTTAATTTGTTTTTGAAGTGATTTCAGGTTCTAACTGCATTGTTCTGATTTACCCACACCTCATCCAAAATTTGTACTGCAGGGTAAAAAAAAGTTTCAGTAACTTAATTCAAAGCACATTATAGTGAGTTGCCAGCATAAACCCATACTGACTTGTGGTTGCGGTCAGTGCTCATCCATACTGACCTAGTAGGTAAATATAGACCAAGTTAAAAACCAAGATAAATATTTTCCTTATGGGACAATACATCTTTATGTTGGCTAGAAATCTCAAGTCAATTCTTCTTAGACCCTCAGAAGAGAAAAACTGGAAAACAATAAAGAGAAACAAGCGCGTTTTAAAGAAGGGAAAGATACACTTTTTAAGGCAACATAGTAATTTTTCTGATTTCAAAACCACTTGCCTCATTGATTTTTGGTCCAAACCACATAAACTCCATGTAAAATACAGCCTTTCCCTATAGGGCATTTAAAAATATACACTCCTTAGCTCTTTTCCGTTGTCAATATAGCATGTGTCAGTATGGAAGAAAAAAAACAGAAATAACAAAAATGATGAGGGGATTATCTGCATTAGTCCAGGAGGTCCTGTGGGATCCCACAGCTGGGGATGAACCGTGGTCTCAGGCAGATGATAGGGAAGTCAATGGTATCTTTGTCCCTGGTTTTAGTGAGGCTTTAATTTGCTCTGCTCCTGCCAAGGGCCATCACATGAAGCATGTTGCTAAAATTATGCTAATATACAAATGTTTTCTAGCTTGTAGGCCACAGCATGTTAGTGAGACCAGACCCACCCAAGTTCAGGATAGGAGAGATGTAGCACGCTGTAACTAACATTTTTTGTCATACTGATCTCAGCCTTGTACAGTTAGACTTCCCCTGTTAACCTAAACTCAGGACACTTTGTGCAGGGCTTCGCCGAAACCCCGCTGAGATCAACAGCAGAATTCCTCACTGGGCTTTAAATTGGGCCTATCAAAAGTTTTGTGTCTCCTCATTTCAACTGATGTTGCTGTGTCACTGTGAATTCCTAAATAATTCCACCATCCCAATAGCAACATCTCAGTGTCTTTTAGTATTTGTCATCTCATCTTTTGCTTACCTCGCTAGATCTTTCCACCTTGACCAGGGGTCATTGGTGGTGTTCCTCTGTCTCCGGTGTTGTTGGATGCAAAACTGAATCACTCATGATGCAGATGGGCTAGATGGGAGTGTGGCAGCCTCCTCCTCTCACAAAGCTTCATTTTTACACATGCAGCCAGGAATCCTTTGGGGTCTGGAGTGTTGTATTCCATTAAACTAATCTTACCACTGGAAAAAAAGAGCTCTTTGTGATTGAACACGAGCAAAGTGTTTCAAGTGGTTTCTCCTCTGCAGTCCTTGTGGGACAGTGCAGGGGAGTCAGACCCTGTCCTGGAGAAGGCAGATGGACCAGATGACCCCTCCAGGTCCTTTGGAGCCCTGTTTCATATGCTTGCAAGAGTCTGTCAACCTCGAGGTCATCTTTGATCTCCAGCTTGCTTTTGTTTTCAATTTTCTTTACACCATAAAACTTTGCAGCACCCAACAGGCTGCTGACTTTGTTGTTTTGGGAGCACACCGAGTCATTTGTTTAGACCATATAGTTATACCAGATGGTTATATTTGAAATTCATTTATACCACAATCATTTTGGGTGGACTGAAATTGAAAGTATGTCACAGTTTCTTGGGGAGCATGATGGTTTTCAATACTCCCATCCTTGATACTCCTGTGTTGAAATTTCTCTGAGTTACCTTCCAGAGAATTAAGTAATTGTCATTGATAGATCTCTGTTGTAAGTGTATTCTGATGCATATTATAGGATAATGGCTTTACTTTCTCTTATATCTTGCGGACTCCACACAGAGGTACACAGGATATGCAGGTATTCCTCCTGCACTGGCTAAAGGAATTCATGTGCCCAGCTTCACTCCACCTTTGAAAAATCGACCTTTGAATTGCTAGAAGCTCAAAACATGCTGCATCTCATAACTTTTCTGTATGTTCCTAAAATACAAATCCAAAATGCCCTTGGGCACTCTTAAATCATGTTAAAAAATGAAGCTAGGGGGAGGAGAGCATTCTATAATCGACACTATTTATTTTCTTTTCCTTGTGATAAAACCTTGATCCAAAACTCATTAGAAACAATAAGAAAACACTCCTACTCATTCGGTGGGTGAGAGGCCAACAACTCATGTCCAGAGGCCCTACGTGCAATCGTACCTTTCTGCTGACTCACTTGGGCTTTTTCCTTATGCTTTAGTGGGATGCCCGGAGATCCTTATCAGCTCCATCAAACCCTGCCGGGTGCTGCTGGCGGTAGCAGGGCTGTCAATCAAGCTGGTGACTGTCGGGGTGCATCCAGCGGAAGTGTTTATGAGGGAGCACACCTGGCGCTGAGTGGGTGTGTTTGTTCAAACAGTGCCGGGAAGGTTCATTTCCTGACCCGAAGCCAAACGGCTCCCAGCTCAGTGTGCCGACGTGCCGCAGCACTCAGACGTTTGCTTTTGGCTCACCTCCTGCCGCAGGCCAGGTTTGCCTTCAGAGGCTACCGGCATGAAGAGGTGTGCTTATTGCTCTTTTCCTTTGAGGCTGAGCTTCCTTGGCATTTGCAAACACAAGATTGCCTCCTCAAGAACAGAGAGGAGGAGAAATGTGGGGATTAGGGAGGAAGTGGTGACAAAAAGTGCTGGCTTGAATTTTCATGCTGGCAACAACAGAAGGTTTACTCATCTTTCTCTGCTCCTCCACCATGGAGTTAGTGGACTGGGGCAATACCTTTGGATGAAAATGAGAGATGAACGTGGTGGGAAGACCACTGCTCTCCTGATGTTCTTTTCAGAACGTGATTTTGCCCTGGGGAAATGTTTTTTAATGACTAAGTCAACAAAATCTTCTGATTCATGACACTGTTCCTTCAGGGACTCTATCCTACTCTGCTCTACCCAAAAACCTCCTCTGCAAAGGATGGAGTAGAGGAGTAGATCTTCCATGGGATACAGCCCTAAAGAGTCGTCAACGGAGCAGTGGTGATACAAGTGGAGTGTCTTATCTCTTGTGCAAAGGGCTTTTATCTGGCATTTTAAAGGCCTCATCTGGAGAGCAATATGACTAGGCACATGTAAGTACAAGCTTCCTTAGAGTGCAAGGATGGCTCAACAGCCCTCCAGGTGGGCCAGATTTCAAAACTGTTCCAGACTCATTTTTAGACCATTTTGTGGTGCCTGATTTAGGCTGTGGGACTCCTTCTGGTAACTCAGAAGAGCTGGTGACCTGAACTGCTCAGGTCATCTGAGTTTATTCTTGACCTTAAGGACGATAGCTGCTTAAAGAAGGGGGCTGACAACACATTGCTCAACCACAACAGAAGGTGGCTTTAGGGGCATGCAAACCATTTTTAGGCTGAGATTGTATATGAACAATATGAAGCTATTGCCCAATGAGCTCTGAGTTCATCTGTTTGTAAGACATTAGGTCACTGCAAACAATACATTTAAGATTGCTTAAATTTTCGTGAAACTGTTTACTTTGGGAGAGGAACTGACAAATAAACAATGGAAAGAATTCAAAGGAGGGAAATATTTGGAGCTGTAAGCTGTTCTTGGTCTGCCTGTGCAGGTTGTAGGCACAGTTGGGAACAGAATATGTTAAATCTTCCTCAGGTATGGGGAAAAAGACAAACCTAGAAGTAGTCATTATTGTTAAACACTCTGTACTGCATCAGGGCTGGAGGTCTGGGAAAAAGTTTTTAGCTTCTTGTAAACTGGCCTATCAAGTTATGTGAAGTTGGTGAAACTGGCCTGATTTGCAGAATTAAGTGTTGGTAGTGAACAAATCCTTGGAACAGATCCTTTGTAACTGCCTCCAGAAAATTAATAAAGAACCTGAAGGAAAGATACAATATTTTAATCCCCAACTGGAGAAGTCTAAGTGTCAAATCCTAGGATTGACACTGCAAATGGCTTAGAAAACAGCAGTCATTCAGGTCAAGGAGAACAAATAACCACGTCTGGAAATTGTCTCGGTGCCACTCATCTCAGTAGGAAATGCCACAAAAGTGATGATGAAACAGAGAAGATTGCAACTTCTCCCTGGGAGGTGGGGAGCCCATGGGAACAGGCTTAGACAACTTCACTAAAAACAACCAGACAACTTGTTTTTATTATATAGAATAATATATTACCTTGAAATTTTCCTGCGTATTCACACTGGCCAGGTGGCTTACTGTAAGACTGAGATGGCATGGAATTACAACAGAAAAAAACCCCAACCATCTATAAATACAAGCATTCATCTTAGATAATTGATAGATTGTATCACGAAATGTCCAGCAACTTTCTTGACAGCTTGTAGGTTTTCCTCAGCAGACACCGTATTGGTTTCATAGTTGACTGATCACTCTTCAGCATTATCACATCCAGTCCTCGCCAAGTTGCACGGCATTTCCTGTTTACAAAAATAGGAAACCTCTGGAGCAGAAAGGGCAGGTTGCAACAACTCATTTATTACTGTTGGGTTTTTCTCTACCCTTGCTAACTATTCTGAAACCAAAAGAAATATTAGCGAGAGCACCCTCCATGTCCATGCAACACAGAAAGCAATGTAGTTCACTGCCTTGCGTGCTGACATTAGGCTATGCTGTCATTTATCCATGCGGAGGCATGTTTTGCTTTACTCAGTGCCTTTACTGCTTGTAAAGGCAAATACAGGTCATATTCTTTCTAATCAATGTGGAACTTAACGCAATCCATGTATTGTTTGCTTCTCTGTCTGAATGGTGCCTGCAACTTCCCCAAAGTTAGAGCAGGTTCTTTAGTGTGACTACCTGATTTTGTAAAGTGGCATGACATCATCGTACACTCTTCATAAAACAATTCAGAGACGTGAAAACATTTCCTTGCCACCTGGATCTTTTGAAGTGCCACCATGATGGGGCAGATGGAGGCTGTTTGGCCTCTAACCTGCAAGGCTGTGGTGGTTTGAATTCAAGCGTGATGTCTGCAGATGGAGCTGGGATGGTTTAAAGAGCTCAGTCTGAGCCTGTGCATCCCACCATACTTGATCTCACAGGTTTGGGAGAGTCTTGTCCCAGCAGGTGTTGCAATTCGGGA
Source organism: Cariama cristata (assembly GCF_000690535.1). Taxonomy (NCBI): domain Eukaryota; kingdom Metazoa; phylum Chordata; class Aves; order Cariamiformes; family Cariamidae; genus Cariama; species Cariama cristata. Next base: position 99,919 of record NW_009616906.1, read on the forward strand.
CTCGAAACAGGGACGCAACACAGCAGTTTCAGTTGCCATTACTAAACTTACCATTTAAATGTTGATTGAGCCTAAGAAAGAAAAAGTGAGATTTTAACATTAAGAAGAAAGACAGCAGAACAGACAAACCCTGAACATCCGATCATTTTGCAGCAGGGTGGTGCAAGTTGCCCTTCTCCTCATTCAACTGCTCTGGTAACAAGGCTGTCAAGCATTAGGCTTCCAGGGATACCAGTATAAACCACCGATTGTAATTAGACAGGGAATATGTTAAATACAGGGGACAATTTCTATGGGTCCTATCCTAGCAAGTCCTGCTGTCAAGTACAAGGGTTACAAAGGCACATCCTCTCAACCTGGGGCAGGAGGTGTTAAAAGAGGAAGACTGAATCCTTTAGGTAGGTGCTGAGATATCCCCCACGCCTGCCCACCCCTTGCTCAGGGCTGATCCTTGCCCATGGACCTGCCATGGGCAGCGGCGGTGACCCCCTCCAGCAGCCTGCTGGCACCCATGGGCAGAGCTCCTGGCACTTCCAGGCTGTCTGGAGAAATTGTCGTGAGAAAGGGCCTTTTTCTCGGCATTTTAAGGGTTTTCAACAAAAGAGCTTGAAAGGGGAAAACTGACAAGGGCTGCTTCCAAAGGAGGCTTGGCAACGCTGTCTTCCCAGCCTTGCAGCTCATGCCACCCCACCAGCTTGAGATGTGGCCTCGGGCAAGGTCGCCTCAGCTCTGAGGCGGTGGTGAGCTGTGAATATTTTCCATGAGATTGAAAAAGAAAAAGAAGAGGAAAAAGCCCTAATTCCAGAGGCAGTTATCTCCTCTGGGAGACTTTCCCACTAAGGGCAGGGTCCTGCAGCCTGTGAGCCCAGGACCAGCTGTCATGCGGAGCTGGGGCATGCAGGGCTGGGGGGCCAGCGGGCTGCAAACACCGGTGGTTTGTCACCTGGGATTTTCTCCGAGGAGGTTTGGACCTTGTGGACCTGGAACTTCTTGGTTCTGGGTACTTTGTTCATAATCAAAAGCCCTTTGTGACTGAGTCATCTCCATCCCAGGGTGCCTCAGACACAGTCCACACTCTGGGGCTCTCATTATTTTACGGCTTTTTTGTCCACAGTCTGGGACTCCCGTTACTTCCACGACTTTCTGCTGAATGCAATGGAGTTCAAACTGACACTCAGAGAACACAAGGACCAGAGAGACCCCCTCACCCCTTCCTTCCCAGACCCTCTGGGATATTGCATTGCCTATTTGTGGGAGGAGAGCGTTTCTCCTTGAGCATCAGCCTGTGCTGCTGTTGACAGAAGCATCAGTCATGTCCACGTAGCTGTGCTGACACACCGAAACCATCCCCCTCTGCTCTACCCTCCCCGGGGCTGGCGTGCAGGGTCAGTGCTGGCTGTCCTCTCCTCCCTGGCAAAGCCCCTTGCTTTCACCGCCAACCTGTTAGCATTATAATAGGGGAAAACAGGGAAAAGCAGTTCTTCTGGTGCGAAACTGGAAGGAAAACCCCGGCAGAGAGCTGGAGGAAATGAAGCCGTAATACACAAAAGGTCCCGAAGGCAATGGGAACTGGAGCATTTCTGTGGATTTGGCCTTAAAACAGCACACGAGGTCACACTGGCAAAGGAGGACTTGGACCTCTTAGACCTAACAGAGGACTGGGCTCTCTTCCTCCACCTCAGGGCTGTGAAAGGAGATATACAGCAAAGGTTGTCACTTGCTATTCCTTCAATTTAGGAGCTCTCCCATAGGGATCCTACCCCACATCCCTCCATTGGGACTTTTCTTGACATGGAGGCAGTAAGACTGGGCGAACAGAGGGAGCTCTGCCTGTGATACTGCAGCAATGACAAAACACTTGACAAGAAAATTGCAAGTTTTAACAAGAGAAGGAGTGGTTTGTTTTCTGCTGCTGAAGCAATGTCTCCTGGCACAGCATGTCAGCTATCCCCAGCTGATAGATGCTGGCAATTAGCAGTGTTTGCAGAAGGGCAATATTCCCCAGGTCTTTATTTGTATAACCTTTGTACAGGGAGCAGGAACACCGGGAGTCAAGATTGCACTTTCCAGCTTGAGCCAGCCCTTCCTCTTGCATATCATGCTAGCGAAGCACAAGAAGAAAATATATATATTATCCAAAAAACGCATGGGAGCACACAGCTCCTCCTTGCTTCGTGGAGGGCCGAGCATTCCTACGGCAGATTGCAGTGAAGTCCTCTCCTCTGACTGTGCTGCTGCAAGTCCTACAGACCTGTCAGGTCTCACACAGTGAGGATGAGCATTGGACTGTCTCAGTGTTAGCTGCCTGAACATTAGGCATGCCCTGTGAGTTATTCACTCAGGATCCCACCAATGAGACCTGGCCTATGAGACACCCCTGTCCCAGGAAGGATACCCTTTAGCATCTCAAATGGAGCTCAATGCAGATGGGTGAGCAATTTATCTGAGCCCTCAGCTCTCTGTAGATGCCTACATGTAGACATCTAGAGGTAGTTGTGTTGAACCTCACTCTTGACAAATAATCCCTCTCCAAAGTAACTGAGAAAGCAGGGCAGATGCCTACAGAAGACAACGCATCTACCCAGAGACTCTGATTTTTAAGGAGTTCTTGTTAGGTGAGATGAATCCTGGGGTGGCAGCTGGAGACTGGGCCGTCTCCTGCTCCCCTGTGCCCTGGGCTGTTGCTTGCAGTGCAGTCATGAATGTCCCCACCATTTCTCTCCCTCCAGTGGGATGCAGCTGGTGAGGACCGTCCTCATCAAGGACCTTACACACACAAGTCTATGGGGCCACATGGGATCCACCCCATGGTACTGAGGGAGCTGGTAGAAGTGCTCACCAAGCCACTTTCAATCATTTATCGGCAGTCCTGACTAACCAGGGAGGTCCCAGTTGACTGAAGGTTAGAAAATGTGACATCCATCTACAAGAAGGGCTAGAAGGAGGATCCAGGGAACTACAGCCTAACCTTAGTGCCGAAGAAGGTTATGGAGCAGATCATCTTGAGTGCCATCACCTAGAATGTACAGGACAACCAGGTGATCAGGCCCAGTTGGCATGGGTTTATGAAAGGCAGGTCCTACCTGACTAACCTGATCTCCTTCTAAGACAAGGTGACCTGCTTAGTGAGTGAGGGAGAGGCTGTGGATGTTGTCTACATAGACTTTAGTAAAGCCTTCGACACAGTTTCCCACACAATTCTCCTGGAGAAACTGGCTGCTCATGGCTTGGATGAGTGTACTCTTTGATGGGTAAAAAACTGGCTGGATGCCCAGGCCCAAAGAGTGGTGGTGAATGGAGTTAAGTTCAATTGGCGACCAGTCACAAGTGGTGTTCCCCAGGGCTCAGTATTGGGGCCAGTTCTGTTTGATATATTTATCAATAATCTGGACGAGGGGATTGAGTGCACCCTCAGAAAGTTTTCCGATGACACCAAGTTGGGTGGGAGTATTGATCTCCTTGAGGGTAGGAAGGCTCTACAGAGGGATCTGGACAGGCTGGATCCATGGGTCGAGAACAACGGCATGAGGTTCAACAAGGCGAAGTGCCAGGTCCTGCACTGGGGTCACAACAACCTCATGCAATGCTACTTTGCTTGGGGAAGAGTGCCTGGAAAGCTGCTTGGAGGAAAAAGACCTGGGGATGTTGGTCGACAGCCGGTTGAATATGAGCACGCTATGAGCCAGCAGTGTGCCCAGGTGGCCAAGAAGGCCAGTGGCCTCCTGGTTTGTATCAGAAACAGTGTGGCCAGCAGGGCCAGGGTAGTGATTGTTCCCCTGTATTTGGCACTGGTGAGGCTGCACCTTGAGTACTGTGTTCAGTTTTGGGCCTCTCACTGCAAGACAGACATCGAGGTGTTGGAGCGAATCCAGAGAAGGGCAACGAAGGTGGTGAAGGGCCTGGAGCACAAGTCTGATGAGGAGCGGCTGAGGGAGCTGGGGGTGTTTAGTCTGGAGAAAAGGAGGCTGAGGGGAGACCTGATTGCTCTCTAGAACTACCTGAAAGGAGGGTGTAGTGAGGCGGGGGTTGGTCTCCTCTCCCCGGTAACTAGCGATAGGACAAGAGGAAACGGTCTCAAGTTGTGCCAGGGGAGGTTTAGATTGGATATTAGGAAAAATTCTTCACCGAAAGGGTTGTCAAGCACTGGAACAGGCTGCCCGGGGAAGTGGTAGAGTCAGCATCCATGGAGGTGTTTAAAAGACGTGTAGTTGTGGTGCTTAGGGACATGGTTTAGTGGTGGAATGGGCAGTCATTAGGTGAACAGTTGGACTTGGTGATCTTAGAGGTCTTTTCCAACCTAAACGATTCTATAATTCTGTGATTCTATCTGTTGGAGTAATAGAGTAGAGGGAAGGTGGACAAGAGAGAAAGCATCCGAGAAGAAACACAAACTTCTACTGCTGCAAGAAGACATGAACCCCACCTGCAGCAGGGTCTGCAGCCCCTGCCCTGTTCCACTTACCCCCGCACAGGAGTCTTTCATGCCAGGGACAGCACTACCACAGGACAGGGTGATGTCAGAAGTGTGTTGCTACAAGAAATTCCTAAATACAATGGATCTGAGGGATGTACTCCTTTTCTTGCTAGTTTGAAGCTCACCAGGTCCCAGACTCTGGGATGTTACAGAGAAGGGCGCAGACAACTCATTTTCTTCTTTCTTCTCAAAGAAAACCAAAATGTTGACAAGGAACCTATGTACCATGGACACGAGAGATTATTCAGGTCCCAGTGTGAGCTGGTGGAGCATGGGGGTCAGAGACCATGAGAGAAATGCAGTTTTTCTGACCCTACATGGAAGTTCTGCTATGAACATTTGCTTCTACATGATGCAATTTCCACACTATTGGATTATTTCACACTAACTCTACATTTCTACACCCTTCATGTCCTTCTCCTCCCAAGCAGTCCCAATGATCCAAGAGGCTGGCATGTATTTGTGTGTTCCTGTTTGCACAGTGAGCCTGAGGAGACTGAATCCACTTTGTTGGCCTGTGTTTGGAGGAGCAGCAGGTAGACAAGAGATGGAGAGAGGGAGGGAAAAAGCACCCAGACACATGGCATTTCTAATCTGAGAAGGAAAAGCAGTCTTTGTGGACCTAGGTAAATTTAAATGTCCAAATAAATGTTTTCCTTTAACTTAAAAACAGAAGTGGCATTATCTTTTAAACAGAGGTAATATTTTCCAAACTTTTTTTTTTTGGTCCTTGATTTTACCCACCAATAGAACGAAGAGCAGGGAGACATTTCCTCACCACCAGCACCAAAATGTGACTGAAACATGCAGAGAAAAGAATGAAGCTAATTTGAAATTTCCTTGGCAGCTTTCTGTTTGGCAAAACAGTTTGTAACAAAAATTGTGATTTCATATGGATTGAAAACCATAGGAAATGCTTTGTTTGGAGTTGTACTGGATCTAAGTTAAAAATGTTTCCATTTTTATGGAGTGAGGAGGAGGGGAATAAAAGCCAGAGAAACAGGGAAGGAATCAAAACCAAAATGGAAACTTTCTGTATCAGTAGGAACTTTTTTTTGGATTGAAATGAAACTGTTTCACAACTGCATTTTTTTTAAACAAGCTAAAAAGAATTTGTACAAAATATGGTCAGATTAAAATAAAACTTAAATAACAGTGTTTCAACAATTTGTTAAATAAGATCCTCTGCATCCAGTATGGACGTGTTAAGAGATGATCTGTGTAGGAACAGTATTAGGAGGCTCTGAAACACCGTGCCTCTTAGTGATGCACTTCTGCCCTGCAAAATCATCACAGGCAATGAAGTGAAGTATCTGGAGTTAAATGAACTTAACTAAGAGAAGATGGATATATCCGGAGCTTAGCTAGAGTGGTTCTCAATTGTTTTGTTTTACTGACAAAATTCTAAGTAGGTTTGTGGTAACTTGAAAGGGCAGGCAATCTACTTTTCCTCTAAGTTTGGAAGATGCCTAGCAAATTCTTTTTCTCCATTTTTCTCTTCCTCAGCCTTTACCTTGTCTTTGCTGTTTTGAGAGCCTGCACTATCAGGCAAACTAATGGTGCCCAGACTTCCCTGTTAATTGCTGTGTCTCTTTAGGAGCTTTCTAATAGACTGATTTTTGTCTATGGAAAAAACCACGAGGGACGTTCCTGTAGCTGCTGGAAGTAAGGCCAATGAATCTCATTTAGGGGAAATGCTCTATATGCTGCATAGATCCAATTACAAGTTAGCAATTTTTTGTGGATTTCTACCATGAAATATATAGCCTCCCATATCGTAATGCAATAGTCAAAATTTTATGTGCTTAACACATCCCAAGGCAATCTCTTTACTCAGCAAATCTCCACAAAGGGCCATTTTGCAGCTGGGCACTATATCTAGATACCCTTTGGAAAATAGTTGCAGGTTCTGGCTCCATCTCTGGCTCAGTCCATATCCCGCAGAAAGCCTGGCTTTGCTTTCGGAGCTGTGGAGAAGCTGAGGCAGGCGTTTCACATGAATTTGCCAGTGTGCACCTTGATCGGGCGATGGTTGCTGTGCATGCACTGCCAGCAGATTATTGGTGTGTGGGAAGAAAAAAGAGTTTATTGCCAGCCAAAATACAGGTGCATAGAGCTGCTTCTGCAGCCTATGTATGACAGGCATCCAAGAAACGAAGAAAATACACCGTGGGCTGTAATTAGGCCCTGATGGCTGATACTTCTTCCCCTTTTCTGAAGGTTCTTAAGTTTTATAGAACCATATTATCTCTTTAAAAGCAATTGCGCTCAGGGTCACTGGGTAGCAGGGCCAGGCCAAGCACAATAAAATAAGCTGGGCTGATAATTCGAAGCAGATTTCTCTAGCTCTGCAGCAGCGCTGGTGCACATGGTAGGACATCGCACTTCCAAACCAGACACGGGCTCACTGACCCAGCCAGAATAAACTGGGTTCCAGTCATACCTCAGAATAAACTTAAGTAAGTTTAATAAATATTATATTTAAATGTATGCGGCTCTGTGTGTAAACCACTGTAACCAAACTGAAGCAAACTGGAGCTTGTGTTACAAGCACTGTGGAAGTATCAGCATTTGGCTCTTTTAATAGCCCACTGTTTGTACTACCAAGCAACAAGCGCTCTAAATAAGAAGCCATAGCAGACCTCACCTCCTTCTGACGCCTACTATCTAATGGAGACCAGATGCTGAAGGATATCTTGCCTGCAGTGAGTCAAAAAGGTGGTATGCGTCCAAAAGGGGACAACATGATGGTACACGGACCTGGTAATTCAAGGGATCACCACTTGCCTTTTTTGTTCTGGTTAATTTAATCTGTCTGTCTTCTCTAACTTGCATGAGAACAGGATGAGATGAAAGCATTCTCGGGGCATCATATAAAGTCCACGGAAGTCTATGGTGGGATATGTTTTGGTTTGGAGTGTTGGGTATTTTTCCATTTCTGTGAAAACCTTTTTGACTGGAAGTTCCTGACTAATTCCCTGGGTTATGTTTCATGGTGATGTTAATGTTTGTGCTCAGGTGAAGACATTATATTGAAAATGAACAATAGCAGCTGTTCAGGTTCCAGAAGTTATTCCCCTTGATAAGAGGGCAAGAAGGTTTGTGGGTGGGGGAGAAGCAGTCTGTCTGGCACATATCAGAATATGCCATTCTCATTGGGAAACAATAGGAGGATAGTCTAGATGAAAATGCTCATCACTAGGCAAAAATGGATTGGAAATATTTACTCAGAGAACAAGTAATGAAAATGGTGTGTACTCAAATTGGAGGATATACCAAGTAGCCACTTGAGGCAACAGGATAGGAACAGACATTTTAAATACTGACAGAACCCCAAAATTGGTGTTGGAAGAAAATGTTAAAATTTCCTTTGGAGGACAGTGTTAGAATTTAAAATTATCTTTACAAATTGGAGACAGAGACTGAAAAAGTAAGGGAGCTACTCAGGAAGGACAAGACATCCCACTTAGGCATAGGTAATTGTCCAAACAAATACAAGAGCAGCTGGTTAGACAGCAAAGTATCTAAGGGCTGTAGTGAGATACAGGCTGATCGGAGTCAGAAACATCAGGCTATCCTAAAGGTATGGAGGGCATGGCTATGTATATAAGCATGAAACATCCATGAAGGAATTCTTCCATTCTGCTCAACATTGCCAAAACCTTTCTTAGAGTTCCATGTTCAGTCCTGAGCTGTCTTCAATACGTAAAAAGTTACTAGGAAGGGAAAAGCTGTAAACTGCTTTTTGTTCCTGATGTCTATCACACATAGAGCAAGATGTTATCTTGTTCATGACCATTTTTCTTTGCTTTTCTGTGCTCTGTGTGAGTAGTGCGTTTGTTTTTTATTCTCACGCACATTTGGTTAGGAACATGAATTTATTTGGATAGGTGTGGTTACAGATGTGTGTAGCCTTTATATAAAATGATGTGCGAAGGCAGCTGTGTGAGATTGTGAATGCAAGTGCTGTAGGGGTTTGGACACATGGACAAGCAAGCACACTTACCACTGGGGTGTAGAGTAGCCAGTTGCACATTCATAGCTGTAAATATGAAATAAAACCCACTACGGTGGCAGGATATGATGCAACCTTAACAGCGAGCCAAAAGTACAGTCTTTCAGCTCTGCAATGCACACCACCCAGGAGGCCAAAGAAACTCGGTATTCGTGTGCTGTAGCAAGCTGTGTTGATCCACCTTCTCTTTTATGCACATGCACAGAGTGTAACCCTGGATCCTCCCCTTGCGACTGTGTGCACCAGCAGGAGCCCCACTGGCATCAAGGTGGGAGGTGAAGGCATACGGCAGGAAAAGAGAACCAGACACATCCTATGGGGGTTTCCTAAGCACTGAAATGTTTTAAGTGTGAAAATCCTATTGATTTCCAAGATATTTTAGAAAAAATATAACTTTAGATCTGTGGACAAAAGTAGGGTGTTCTTAGAAATTATTCGCAATGGATAATTGAACGCTTTCTTGCACCTACCACAGCATGCCCTGACCACCGACGTTATCTTGCTAAGCTGAGTGGTGGGAGAAGACAAACACTTAGAAGGAGATAAATGGACTATATTCGAGTGCTGTATCCTTGATAAATTAGCTGTGCATCCAGGCTGCCTTTCATCTCTGTAGGAAGGAAGGGCATTTCAGAGCACTGTGATCTCCCAGCCAGGGAGACGTCTATCTCTGCAGTGCCAGAGGCAGTCAGTGCATTAGCCCCTTTGGCTATCAGTGCATTTAAACAAAGCCATCTCACAATTAGCAATTTGCTATTTCCTCACCATCGCCTGTGATTTAGGGGTGTCAGTGGGTTGCTTCGAAGTGGGTTCATGCCCTTCATGTTGCTGCTCATGACACACAGCTGTGGTTTCCAACCACCAGTGCATGAGGGACCAGTTTTGTAAATGTTACTTGAGTGAAGTATCCTTTTTTAATGGGAGAGATCTCTCTCAACAAAGGTAAAACTGATGCATAAAACTGAATCCCCCACATCACTGTGAACTTACATTTCTTCAGACACCTGTCCTTGTGTGGAGATCTGGATGCGGGTCTCACTTTCATACAAAATGCCCTTCTGAGGGGATATAAGTGCTCAAAGTCAGGTGTGAGATTTTCAGGGGTTTACAACTGTTCCCAAAGTAGATTTCATGAATTACTATCAAGGTTGCAGAAGTTGGGATTAATATAGTGAAAACCTCACATGAGTAAGATCAAGAAGTCAGGACATTAATGACACAAGCTGATTCCCATAATTTTGAGCATCTCAGGAGTCAAGCAATTTTTGTGCTATTTCTTCTGCCTTCAGGTCAGAACCAGAAGGCATGTTTCTGACTAGTTTGCACAAACCCTGCCTCAAGGCATTTTAAGCTGGACTTTCTGAAAGCTAAGCAAGGTTTCACTCTGGTTTAATTCTTCTACAGCCGAGCTATGTGCTCAGGTCCTCTGGTCCAACTGAGACTCACTGTTGGAACTTCAGAAGTCAGGCTGAGGAGCTTTTAAATTCAGTGGCATCAGAAAGCCTAGTTTGCTTGGAAACAGAAATCCAAACTCCAAAGGCAAAATTTGCTATTGCAGGAGGAAATGTCCTGATTCAACAGGTAAGGCAAGCCAAGGCAAAACAAGGCAAGGAAGATTTTTTTTTATGCAGCAAAATCTCTGAAGAAGTTTATTTAGGGAGAATCAAAGCAGATTCTTCTCTGAAAGGTCAGAGTCTTGAGTTACATTTGCTTTTTCTTCATAGACAAGACTCAAACTAAAGACAGGTTTTTTAAATAGGTGGATTAAAAGTGCTTACCTCAATTTCACTCGTGGACAATAGAATTTCAAATGGTATTTATAGGTATCTCTCCTTGGAAAGTGTTGGGTTTTTTTTTCTTGTAAAGGATATTCCTGTTAGAAAATAATTTGTGATCTAGTCCCAGTGAGATTTAGTCCTAATTGCATCTTGTTTAAGAATGTAAGGATAAACAGGTTATAGGAGAAGCAAACCGGCCCCTATGGAATCTATGCAATTTCATGCAGAATGTTAAATGTGTATTATTATTGTTATTATTTTTTAAATAGCAATTAAGCCTTCCAAGTAAGTGGAGAAACGTGCTATTAGCCTTTTTCATTAACCTCCAGGATGCCCTTCACTGATTTTTTTTTTCTGGTTCTAACTGAGAGCAACTCAAAGAATGAAAGCACAGTCTTGATTCACAGCATGTACTTCTCCAGTTTTCCCTTGAGTGTCTTGGCACCATCTCACAATTAGTGCTGCTTGGTTAATTGGTGTATCACCACTTTAGACTCTGAAGAACTTGAATTAGGCTTCGTGAACTTGACTTCCAAGGACAAGGGCTCTTAAAGGAGCAGCAGCAGCAGAGGAACAGCACTGATCAACAGCTTGAAGAACTGAGATACCCAAAAAATGCTGTGGGAATTATTCAGTGTTTCCTAACACAAGGGAAAACAAGAGTGTTAGGAAGTTTGCAAAACAAGAGTTTGCAAACTTCATGAGAGGGTGGCCTTTGCTTGAGACAAGGACAAAAAGGATGCATTATTAAAGGTTAAAACAGTCAAAATATTTATGTCTTCTTTTTGACCCCAGGAAGCCTGGAATTAGGAAATATATTTTTGCCTGTGAACACACATTTTTTGTACTGTGTACAGCTAGGAGATGGCTGGAAGAGGACTCTTATCTGCTGCCTATTCCTAGCTGACCCTAATAACCAGAGATGGAAAACAAGCTTACGCTGACTACTACTTAAGGGAATACCCAGGCAAACAGCAATTTGCTTTGCCTAAAGAAGAAAAATCTCCTGTTTAAACCAGGGTTAATCTCAAGCATCATGCCTGAGAAAATAGGACTAAGTGTCCAGGATAGCTGTTAGCTCTTCTGCATCCATTACTAATGATGGGCAAGTTTGCTTAGGACAAAATAGAAATATCCCTCTGCTCCTCCCATCAGTGTCCACAATCCAACGTTACAGGGTCACCACTTCAGCAAAGAAATAATATTATTCTTAATATTAAGCATTTAACTTCTCCCATTGGCTTCTACTCACGAGAAAAAAGTCAGGTTTTCCTACGGGAAAATTTCCTATTGGCCTAATGACCAAGCTGAAGGACTTTGAATCTTTAATTTTTTCGTTGTTACCACATGATCCTTCTGTCTCTGCTGCTGTGCTCCGTGCTGGTCAGGACCCTAACCCCTGAATCATCACTGGGAAGTGGCTGCTCTGAGCAGTCCAGTGAAAAGTGTGAGGCTCTTTGGTGGTTGTTGTGGTTTCTTCTCTCTGTTTTGCAGGGCTCAGCTCTTTCCTGGTATTCAGTAAATGACAAATACGTCCTTTTAGCGTGGTTTTGTAGGGACGTGTGGATTGTGTCTGCTGATACCTGCTTGCCGGTTTAACCTTTCCAGTAACTGCTAAGCTTATTTCCACCAAATTTGACAGAGGGATGGGAGTCTCAAAGATAATTATGTTTCTACAGACTTCATGAAAATCAGCATGTGGGAAGGAAAGAGAAACACAAATTTGTGTCTCCTATTGTGTGAAAGCACAGAAAATCCAGTCTTTGCAGCATTATTTGACAGCATCCAGCTAATGAAGTGGATGATGTCTACTATTGGCCAAGCTGCACATGGGTAGCTCCAGTGCTGCCATAGCATGACCTGCCTCTTCTCCTTGGACATATCTCAGGGGGTATGGGACAGAGCTGGGGTGAGTGCGTGTGATGCAGGGGGACACAGAACAATTTCTTTGAAATGTACTTTTGCCAGAAATCAGATTGGGATGCAACTTAGTGTGAAAACAAAAATGGAATTAAATGTTGGTTCTATTGAAGCCAATAGCAAGATTCCTAATTTTGAATTCTGGCCACATTTTGTAATAATGTGGCAAAAGAAGAAGTTTCTAAGACTGAAAATTCGTGGATGCAACCCTTGCCATAGATAACACCCTAATCACATGGTGGGTGGTTCAAAATGATCTCTCTTTGGAACTGCTGTTTCTGCATGCAAAGTTTGTTTGTTTTTTTTTTTCTTCCTGAGACTCCATTGCCCACACAGATCTAAGCATTTGTCCTCCTATACTCTTTGTTTTGCCTCAGATGAGTGAAGAAAATTCTCAGTTTGGACCTGAAGGTGGGATAGGTTCACCCAGCACTTGCTGCTGGATATCAGGTGGGACATGGGTCCTTGCACTGCCAAAGGACCTCGGTAGGGGAAACACCCACCTGCCTTGGATACTCATCTTAGGGTTCCTGAATCTCTCTCTGGAGGTACCAATCGATCCCTGGGACTATGAGGGAAACCCTTATGTTGGGCTGGATTCCTCACTTTTAGACAGCTCTGGGGAGGGGTGGTCTGTTGACCCAGGGGCATGCTGGAAAGCTTAATTCATGTACAAAATGCTTGAGGAATCTCCATGGGCAGGGTTTTATGGTGGAAAGTAGAGAGTAACAATCTTCATCTGACTTTTTTTGAGGTTCACCATCAGTATTTACAAAACAGTAAAAGTCAGTACCATTCTGTGTTATGCACAGGCAAGTGAGCAAACTCACTTGGTTTTGGAAATGTGAGACATACTGAGATGTTTAAAAAGAAGTTTTCAAATGAGCTTACCCTTTTCTAGCATTTAGGAACAACCATCAGCTATTAGCTGTCCCTCCAACTTTTAATGCCTATGACCAAATACTTGAAGGTATTTCTGGAGTGCCCAGAACTATTTCAGCGAAAGTGGTAATTACAGAAACGATACTGCTTCCAGCCAGCAATTTCCCACAAAATGAGAGCACCAGACAGCCCCTAGCCACAAGTAACAGAAATTTGAAAGAAAATAAAGGGTTTATTTAAAAAAGAGAATGATCATAACTTTATAATAACATTATTATTCAAAGAAAAATACTTCCTTATGAATTTGAAAAACCACTTTAGGCTTCAGGTTTTTTTTCCATACCCCAATTGCAATTAATTCCAAACCATGAAATAGATCATACAATAACATTAACTGGATGTGGGTGTTGTTGGTTCCCCAAAGGCTGTCATTTTGCCCTGGTCTACTAACTGATTTTCAGGATTACACTCTGCAGACTTTGAAAGTGTATGAGAGAAAACAGACTAAAATGCTGCCTCCTGGCTTTTCTTGTTGCTGAATAAGAAGCTTCCTTGGGTGACACATCACTACTTGTTATTCATTATTTCAAGTGAGAAGAAGAAATTTTGATCCATTTCTTTTCTTTTGGTTCCTCCCGAATAATTTATACATGTGTTTCAAATTTAAAGAATGTTGAAGAGTTGACTGGTTTTGTGGGTACTATTTTTGACTATTCTACTCATTATATCTATGCAAAATGCTATTGTTTTTGTGTGTGTAATGAAAAGCCACCCTCATGCTGAAAGGTGTCCCAGAGTCTTTCTCTGAAGCAGTGTACTTGTCCTTATAGTCCAGAAGAGTGAAATGACAGCCTTGTTCCAAACAAACTAATTTAAAGGTGCCAAAACCATTTCACAGCTGGTATCTTTAGTTCTCCACTGCAGAGAAGTTGCCTGTTTTTGAGAAAGGCTGAGCAATGAGTGATAGACCTATGGATTAATGACTGATAAAGACAGCATTTCTTGGTGATATGACCTAGATGGAAGAGCAAATAAACTGAGAACCAAGACCCAGCTGGTATATAGCCCTAAAGGAAATATCATCATGGTTGTTAGTATTCTTATGGCTTTTTCTAAAGAAAATACATAATAATGGCCATTTTTCCTACCATGTTTGCTGCCTATCAAACTCGCTGTGCCATTGCCACTGCAAGAGTTTGTTTACATAGGGAGCTAATGCACAGCTGAGGAGGAGGCAGGGAAAGGGACTCCGTTACCACGTTTGCTGGAGTGAGCTGCCATGGATTTGTTCCATCATTGGAGGGTGGAAAGGCCTCACAAGGCAGCCTTGCAAAAGCATCGTACAAAAGTTATATAACAAAATATCAGCTTTCCTGATTCTGGCTTTATCTGACATTTCAGAACACACTCTGATCTCCACAGAGGATGAGAAAACAAGATTCAGTATGCAGCATTTTATACTTAGGCACTAGTTCAACCAATCTTAAGGGCAATGTTGATTTTCCAGGTGTTTCAGATATACTTGAACTTACATGTACTCTACCTCTGGACCAAGACTTTGGCTTATTATTGTACAGGGTTTTGTCAGTAAAGCATCAGGGCTGTTACAGCCTTTGTTAGACTAATTTGGTTTGAGATAGCTCGTGTGTCTAGAAGTTAATGGCAAAATAAATTGTGTGTGAAAATTTGGGTTACTTTTTTTTTTTTTTAAAGGCAGCTGTGCTCCGTCACACATGTTGAAGTTGGGGTATTTTTTTGAAGAAAATTATTTTTGATGCAACGATTGGTAGAGAGACAAACGACACAATGTGGTTCTCTGAGTTTCCGTTCTTAGCTTGCAGAGTGATAAAAGAGCAAATTAAGAAATGCTGAAGAACAACTTGTCAGAGGAGATCAGAGACCTTTCTTACATGATAAAAATCTTTAGCTGTGGAAATCTCTGCTGGTCTGTGGAAACAGGACTGAAACTTGTGCTCTTGCAAACATCCACAGATGAAGTGACATGTTCATTTTAAAGGCACACAGTTGTTTGTGGGAGAAACTTTCTGAAACTTTTAACTCCCAGATTGTCCTGCTAGTGTATAAAGTGTGCCTTCAGCATGGGCTTGGTCCCAGCTGCTCCCAAAATAATCTGAGTCTAGGGAAGAGGTGGGCCAAAAGTGGCATTATATGAACCTTGTGTCTCCCTAGTTCCAGGTTGGATGAACTTGCTTCCTGGCATGAGTCTGAGCACTGTCTAGCAGCTGTAAAATATGCTCATCTACATGTGGCATACAAGGAAGCTGCTTCATGTCGAGCGTTGAGACAGGAAAGATGCCTCAAATCGTCCCCCAAAGGGACTTCTATGTCCTTTCTTTCAAGAACTAAGGACGACTTGTCTTTTTTTTTCAGAACATCACTGTGTCAGGGTGACCTGCACCTCTTCAGTGCCCAAACCTCAGAGCCCTCCTTATGGTGTTCAAGTCTGCTCCATAGCACCAAGTTTGTAGCTTTTTCTGGATAGAGAAGAGCTGAAGGTTCCTCACTTGGTGAATCATTGGAAGAAAAAAAAGATTTATGAGACCAGAGAGAAGGTGGATGAGCCTGATTGTGACTGGTGGGTTAAGTGCTCCAAGACTTGCTTGATGCTGTGTTCAAGTATTTTACATTATATTCAGCAAAACACAGAAACAGTTTTTGAGCAATGTCAGCATCACGGTCTTGCTCTCCCACATAGACCCCTTAGGTTATAATGTCATGTTTACTCATTGCAACATGTTCACAGAAATCTTTAATTTTTGTACGTAATGGCAGAACTCCTACATGATAAAAGGACACTGCCTCCTATTCAAGTTGGCTTGTAGCTAGCAATTAGGACACAGTTCAGAGGAGGGGAATTTGGATTTAATGTCTCTGAGACAAGGACAAGAACTCAATCTTGATTTCCACACTAGGAGTGACGTCCCACTACCCAAGCGTTGGAAGGGTGAGTTGGGTTTGGCCAGGGATTTTATGGGTACCTATATCCGCATGTATGGAACAGGGGGACAATTAGTAGGACATGCCTTTGTGCCATATCTGCCAGGCTTATTCAGATGTCTTGAATGCCCTAGGACATCTTGCACAGCTCCAGACTGTTTAGGCAGATTAATCACATTTATCTTTCCATCAGATATCATGGGAACCTAAGCATACATGGGGAATCCTAGGCAGCACATGACTAATAGTAGAGTGAGTGAATGCCAAAAGGGGGAATTGGTGGCACTGAATGCAGCCTAGGTACAGTGCAGGGAGCTTCCTAGGTGCACACCATCCTGGGGAATTATGTTACTGGGCTCTGTCTTTCCACACAGAGTAGTTGTTACTGGCTTCATCCATTCCCAAAGGAAGACCTACCCTTCTGGGCTGCTCTCCTGGCTGCTCTCCTGTCAGCCTCTTCCATTTGTGGTAGTCTTTTGTAGCGACCGTGCCAAACCTTGCATGCTGTGGGATTCCTAGTGATCCCTATTTTCTGTGCTGTGCCCCATCCTACCCTTTTCCTTTCTTGACCAGGGAAAGGACCTTTCCTGTGGGTCCTCCACAGAGGCAAGAGGTTATTTATCATCTAGACTTTCATTCCTGGAGTGAGTACTGCCTAATTCCCAGCCCAGACTGCGTCAAATGCCCTTGCCAGGAAGCAGTTGGTTGGAAGATCCATTTCTGTCTCCCCTGGGCCATTGACCACCCCATGCTCCTAAATTTGCTGTACCCAGGCAGCAGGAGTGATTTTACAGTGAACCCAGCGCCAGCAGATTTCGCTCCAGACAGCAAGGGCTGGATGCAGTTCTCCTTATTTCTGTGGTCAACTGAGTAACATAACAGTCGTGACATTTTTTTTTTTTCCTCCTGATTGTGGTTTTATTAGGCTTAACGTCCAGTTTTCTTTGAGTATTTCAAATATCCAGGCACACACACACATTTTCCTGTATTAGTTCCCTGTAAAGCAGATGTTAGTGACTCATGGTTTCTGGTTTGGTATCTTCATCACTGTACAGATAAATTGATTTTGTCTCTCTCTTCAATAGCTCTACACCAGTGAGGCTTAACATGCCAGTGAGGTGAATGATAACATGGGGCTGACACCATATCAAATTACCCTTTACAAAGCTGTAACATATGTCCAATACACGAGTCCGTGTAAGCCTTAAACATGATACTCTGCTAAGACATGCCCAAGATATGAAGGGGAACTCCTGTATTTGGATATAGCAAAGGTTTGAAGGTTTCTTTCCCTTTACTCCCACCGCTGCTACCACTGACAAAGAAATCAGAGTGACATCTAAGCCCACTAATGTGTTTGAACAAAGTAATTTGTTTAATAAATAATTTATTTCTGAGTGCAAATAGAAAATTATTCCAAATTATTTGCTCATATGGGGCTGTTGAAGTTCTTGGAGTTAATCTTGCCTGACTGTAAAGGGGTTTACGTCTGAGTTAATGTCCAAAAAGATTCCTCATAGTCAATGGAGACAAAGATTTGCTTACAAGGTGTGATTCGTATTATCCTGAAAGAAATATTCAATAGAGGCCAGATGAACTACACCTTAAAAACACCTTTCTCTCCACTGACTATACAGACATCTTGTAAAGGGGCTAGGTCAGGTGTTGGCATCTACCACAAAGGCACCTAAAGGTGGTGAGATGGGGGATTCACCCCACCTTGGCAGTCTCATATGAAGTATCTGCTGCTAAGGAGCATCTTTGGAAACAGTCAACTAAGCTACATCTTCCTTTTTCCAGATGTGGAGTGCTCTTAAGTCAGGGAAGAGCTTATACTACAGACTCAATTTCCTCAGCTCCCATTTCCATCTCAAAAAACTTCACCAACCCGAAGAAAGAAAATGGAGGTCTTGTACTTGGCTGAGGCTCCTGAGTGCTGCAAAAATAGCAAATGCTGTTTGCAGAAAACACCACAGTACAATAGCAGAGACTCTTCGCATCTCTAAGGTCTTCAAAGTGTTATGACAGAGAAATAGCTAACATGGTGCTTAAAAAAAAGAGGGAAACAGGTTATGTTAAAGTTATTTATCTGCCCTTTGTTGAGACCGCTTCTCACAAATGCCAAGGAAAGGTGGAGAGTTAGGATCATTCACAACACAGATTAAAGGAAAATCCATGCCATGGAGAGCAGAAACCCAATATCAATATTTGCAGAGGATGGGTCTTCAAAGTGTTATGACAGAGAAATAGCTAACATGGTGCTTAAAAAAAAAGAGGGAAACTGCCCTTTATCTGCCCTTTGTTAAGACCGCTTCTCACAAATGCCAAGGAAAGGTGGAGAGTTAGGATCATTCACAACACAGATTAAAGGAAAATCCATGCCATGGAGAGCAGAAACCCAATATCAATATTTGCAGAGGATGGGTCCCACCTTCAGACATGGCATGGGAAGGGGAAGGAGACAGTGACGCTGGAAAATAACCAAACCTCCACATGGCACCAGGCAGTGCTACATTTCAATCCCATCCTGGGAGAGTAACTCATCCAACTCTAGTGTTTGCCCTTTCAAAACTTTCCCGAAACATTGGAGCAGGTGCAGGGAAAAAAAACAAAAACAAAAGCCAAAACCAAACCCAAACGATTTGGTGATTGCAGGAGGTGCTATGCAGTGAGCCCCTCAGTGAACTCCAATCCCTTATTTCAGTTCATCAGAAAAGTTGAAAGAGGACTTCACTGTAGTGTGTAATTCATTGTTTTTCTTCAGGAAGAATGTGCTGCCTATCCAGGGCAGGAAACTAGAACAAGGCAATTCCAAACTGGAAATAAGACACATTTTAACTGTGAGGTTGATTAACTGTTCCAATGAACCATGGAAAGATTGATAGATTCCTTCATTTCTCAATGTCTTCAATTAAAACTGGATGACTTTCTGAAAGAGTTGTTTTAGCCAAACAAAACTTGTTGGAAAATGTAAAGGCTGCATAGTACAGGAGTTGCTGAGGACTTTGCCACAGGGAGGGAGGATTTAAACGGTCACTGTGTAGTTTATTATTTCTGTTTACTTTCCGTAGAAGAGCTCAAATACAAGAGAGATTCTTGAGATAAGTGCAGAAACAAACAAGCCAAGCCTTGGCTATCTCCTAAAGATAAATGTCAGCTGAAGTTAATGTGGCTAAATCAGATATGGAGTTTATCTCAAAGAACCTACATTGTGAATCTGTTCTGGAGAATTTTTTATTTAGACGCCATTATAGAATTTTTTTCAGTACTTAGAAAAAAAGAAAAAGAAAAGGAACTTCAGCACTTCAGAGTTGCCATAACCAATAACTAATGAATTTGTCTCCTTTCTTTCTGATTTATAAGTTCCCTTAATCATAAACATTCCTCCAGTTTTGCTAGCTGATCCAAATCAAAAGGACAAAGTTAAAGATCGTTGTTGCACATTTTAAAATGCAAGACTGTCTCCTTCTCAATAAAACATGATGGATTCATGGTCCAGCACAGAATTCACAATCATAAAGCTGGGTGATAGAGGTTAACCACCACATTGCAAATACTAGGACTTTGATTCATAAACTGAAGAGTAAAACATACTTAAAGAAAAACTGGAGTTTGCAATTTTGCAAACTATTGACCTCCCTCGAAGCTGGATCTGCCTTTTAGCTGCTTGTGAAGTACCTGCTTCCACAATGAAAAAAAGACTAAATTAGCTGGACTGTATGAGGGTGCCATACTTAAGAAGTCAAACCCAGTTCCCTTCTATTTGTTTCTCTAGACATTGCTGCGTACATCAAAGCAGACAGTTCTCTTGATCTATTTAGCAACAGATTTACATAGTGCTTCAGGGATCTCGAAGACTCACAATTGTGGCTAAAAAACAAAGACACTTAGGAATGTAAAAGAAACATTCTCTGTGTGCTCATTTTTTATAAAACTATTTATTTTAACTTGATATTTGTCATGATGAAGTGGAAAATCCCCACCTCTCCTTTTTGAAAAACTGGGGGTATCTAAAGCCAAATGGTGTGCTGATAAGTGCAGTTGTCATCCCACTAGTATTTCAGTGTCCATGCTCTCTGCTCCAGGATTTTCCACTGGATTGCAATATTTATTTTCTTTTTTGCACCTCTCTTCTTGTGGAATAATTCAGTGTGGAGCCAAGGTACCCTAGAAGCAAATGGGAGAAGATCCACTGACTGCAGAAAGTAACCTGCAAAGAACCTGTACCAGAGCATTTCCACTTTTTTGTTCGCTTACTCGCCTTTTGCAGCACAGAATAACACAATTTACCCTAATTGTATTTTTATTCTTCTTCCTTTTCAAGAATTCTGTTCTTTATGTACTAGTACCTTCTCAAAGAAATTGTTTATGACTAGTCACTACCATCTGCAGAGTCCTGAGGGGCGGACTGGGGCCACTAACTTAATTCTGAATGAGTGTGCATGCAAGGTAAACGTACTTGAAAAAGCAGCATGGATACAAGGATCACATTCATGCACACACTGCAATTTCCCATAGCTTAAATGAGGATTCTTTTTATTAAAATAAGAAATTAATTAATACACATGGGCATTTGAGGATCAGACTCTACGTACCATTCATATGGACTTGATTTAAAGATCCTGAAATTAATTAAAAGTACTGGTAAAGGAGTCTGTTTCTGGTAGTAATAATACACTGATAACTTTCTTAGTTAGGGTGTGCAAAATGTTATGACTGGCCTCTCATAGATCAAAAAAAAAAATAAGAAGGGATGGCTAATGCCTTGTGGAGAGTTTGATCCCATCTAACCTGACTCCTCGGTGCTGGGCTTGCCAGTCCATTTAAGTGCTAAACCCAACCCTGAGAAAAGGAAGGGGTACTCCAGGTCCACTTTGTCTGTAAGGAGTGTGGCAAGATTTCCACTGGTTGAAAACAGCTTTCTTTTGTCACTTTTCCATCCTAGGATGAATCCATCTCATCTTGTTTGTCCCAAGGAGCAAAGGAGCATTTGAGCTGTATAATACTTGGATAGGTGACCTCATGAAAACCAAGTTGCTGTGGGAATAAGTCAAGGACTCAAGGGCAAACCCTTGGTAAACACTAGACCACAAGCACTGGATGTTTTTGTCTTCCATGTCATTTGAGGGCTGCCTGGAAGTTGATTTCAAGACCAGATTTGCTGTCCTTAGAGACAGTGCACCTCGAGGCCACAAGCTGTGCAGGGAGGTGGGTGGGTGTTGAGGCATCTCAGAGGAGATGCCTGAAGAAGCTTAAACCTTTGTCTGCTGTTATCCAGCTTTGATGCCTCTGAAACCATTTGAATACAGAAGGGAGATGAGCCAAGAGCATTCCCAACAGGCTCTGTAGAACTCATCAGTGACTGTTTGTCCTGCTGTAAGAGTTAAACTCTCAGGATGAAGAAAAGAGGAGGGTTTGGTATGGCCCAGCTCCTGCAGGTAGGTATAATGCACTGTGGGACATCAATACCTCTGTGGGTGAGGGGACATCTCAAGGAAAAAAGAAGTACTGATTCTCCCAGAAAATATGCAAATTCACTGACCTATGTTTGTCAGAAGAAAGCAAAGGGAGTGTGTCTGTGGGGAAACTCATTGCTATTGTGCTTGGCCTCCAGCTAAAGGAAATAGTTTTTCAAGTGTTGAATGAGTTTTGGTACTGCCCATGAACCTGGCACTTTACACAAGTGTGTGCAGCCCTCTCCTGTTTCAAATTTGCCAAATTTTGGGTACAGTAAACAGATTTTTTTCTTTCTCTGAAATATTTTGGTTCCTCTGGGCTTAGGAAAAATAATTAAAAAGAGGAATTCTCTCTGTCACTCTCTCTTTGCAAGGGCATGATATGTTTTCAACTCTCTCATCAGTAACTGTGCTAATTTTTTGGAAAGGTTTCCCTTATTCTTCTTGTAAGTAGAACGTATTGGTAGCCAAAACAAACACAGAAAGAAGCCAAGGAAAGAATAAGATATATCTGCTTGTATGAATGGTCCAACAAAGGAAATCTCCAAAAACTACTGTAAGCGCTATAAGATTTCAGATGGCAAACTCATCCAGAATTAATGGTTAACAAAACATTCAGTTCTTAAACACCAATAGGATAAAAAGAACAGCTTCCAACAGTAAAAAAATAATCCTTCTTTTAGTGTGGAAGGACTGTCTTGTGGCTAAGACATTCGTCTTGGAATCAGGAGACTGAGCTTTAGTGCTTCTCTCTCCAGACTGAGTCAATGTAAGTCAATTGATGCTGTTGTATCTTTGCTCTTTGTCAGATAATGGTCCTGGTGCTTCTTTCTTATCTATTCCCTTGGATTACCACCTTCTTGGACCATGAGCTTTCTGCTACCATGTCTATATCGTGTCTTAAACAGGAGGCCTTGATCTGGTTTTGAGCTTTCAAATAGAGTGGACACAATTTTTTCAATTAAATAAAGTGGTTTTTAACAGAAAATAATCTTTGCTGAAAGTTTTTGCATAAGGCCCCAAAATTACATTTTTCATAAAAAATCAGAATGTTGAGAGACATCTTCCATATTGTATAAGCATCTTGAAATCTCAGGATCTAGCTAAACTCCTGTTTCCTCTCACATGCAGTCTTTCACAGGAAAGGAGCTGGATTGCCATAATGTTCTATATCTATTTTACAAATTGTGACATGTTATATGCTAGCCCTTTGGAAAGGTGGTTAGTGTAAATATTCCGTACTGGGTATCTAGTCACAAGGAATACATGCTCCCTATTCAGATAAAATCTGTAAAAATGACCTTTGTTTTGCTCTCTTGATGTCATTGCTATTTACAGAGAAAAACCAGAAACAACAAAACCAGCATGACGTGTACTGCTATTTTTGCATGCAAGGGATAAACAAGGACCTAAGAAAATCCTATTGCATATGAACCATTCGGTTTGAATGAACAATCTATTGACCACACACCCATGAAACAGGGACAATGCATTGTTGCATGACAATGTCTATAAAAGCAAGCGAAGTCTGAATAAACTTGGTCCATCCATGAAAGACTCAAAATGAAGCAGCATTTCAACAGCAAGATGTGAGCAGGAGGCTCTGACACACCCCAAGCTGGGGGTGCTTGGTGGGGGAATGGTGTGTGCTGACATTTTCCTTTAATAATTCACCAGCTGGCTGAAACCAGACACAGAAAACCTTAACCTCCAGAGAGCCGCTCTGTGGAAGTTAGCTGGGATGGAGTTGCCTTTTCACAACAAGTACAGCCACCAGCCCTGACGCCCTGTCTCTCTTTCACCTGAGCTGTCATTCTGATGCTTGGGAAAATCCACGGGGCAGTGCAGATTTTATAAACTGCTTTGTAAAACAGCTGTAATACAGTTTTGCCCTTGACATTTTTCTTCTTATTTAAATATATTATACTTCCGTTCACAAGCCTTGGATACTATTCTAGTAGGTCCTGAAGAAATGGCTGCTAAAAGGAAGATCTGAAATGTAAATAAGCTCCCCAGACAGGATGGATGGAGAGTAGAGGAGTTATTCACCTTTCAGTCAGGAGGCTGGATGTGGAGCAGTCAGGATCCCCAAAGGGCATTTACAGCAAAGGCAGTGGTGGCAGTCCACATCTGGTAGAGCCTTTGCCATGTTGTGATCCTCCAGCCACCTCACACCTTTTTCTTGTCTCCAGTTTCTGTTTTATGCACCATCATGCAGACATGCAGCTGCTGGCAGGGAGTCAGGAGGTGTCCTGTCTCAGCTGGAGCCAGAGGAGTTAATACAGCTAAAGGCAGGCTCAGGAGGGGTATCCCCAGGCCAGGTAGTGGGAGGACACCAGGAAACCTGTCTGTCCTCTGCTAACCTGACCCACCTTTATCCACCCTGGCTGGCCTGGCTAACCTCCCCGCAGTTACCGCAAACTTGGACTTGGCTCCATCTCTGTACTTTTTTTTCTTTAAAATGCAGCCGTTTTTGTTTTTAAATAGGAACTGATGAAAGCTGTTGCTGTTCTTATTTTTCCTTTCTATGAGCTCAAGTGATGACAACAGAGTTTCTAGTAAATTATAACATAGGCAGTCAGTTCCAGATTAGTTTTGAAGTCGGACTCTTTTTTTGGACAGTACAAAACACAGCCAGGCAATATTTAATTAAATACTTGTATTTCATAACTGTAATTTATCTAGCTCAGTATGTCCTTTCCCATGGGTTTGTTTCGATACAGGGAATCTTTAGCTTTCAGACTGCCAGACTTGGAAAGCTCTGTATGTCCACAGGACAGGTAGAAAACAGTCAGTAGTGATGCTGACATGCCCACACTGCCCTCTTCATGGTCTTTACCCTGATCCAAAGTAGCCACCTCTAAGGATGAGAGGATAGTTTCCAGGCCACTTAGGATCTGGTCTCTTGCTGAGCCTGCCAAGACTGTATGTTTACCAACTAAAACAAGCCAACATATTTTCATTATATCTCTTACTACTGTGACTCAGAAATAATTCCATATGGTTGCAGTCTTGCTACAGATCTTTATGAGCGGGATCTGGAGCTTGATGGTGTGAGTGGAGAAAGTCCCAGTGATTTCAGTGAGTTTTGGAACAGGACTGTGTACATGAGTAAGACCTAGAAAAAGATGTATGTGATGTGTTATCTTTGACCCTGTTAGCAAAGATGTCATTGCTCACCACACTTACAACCCAGCTCTTTGCTCCTCCCCACCTGTGAGTCCTGTTGTGGCGGTGAGATCTCCTAAGCAATATAGAGCCACCTGGCATGGCCGGTGCTCAGTCCTGCGGCCCTCGTCAAGTGCATTCCTACACCTGTATTTGCTGCTTTCCAAGACCTGAGCTAAGTGCTGGATCCAGTCCTTCTCATGGAGAGGTCATGTTCCTACCCATTCCCTATGCCCATCCCTTTACTGTAGAGATACTGAAATAAGAAACTTATCTCTTTCGCAGTATTTTTCTACAGCACTTTCCTAACTAGCAATTTAACACTTGCAGATTCAGCTATAATGACTGCACGAGCTACCCTTACATTTCTCCAGATCAGCTGAAGAACACTGCAGTTTTCCTGCCAACCATCCCAGAAATGCATAAGAAAACGTTTATATGTCCATACATTACTGTCTAAATACTGTTTGAAACTCATTCTCAGAATTCATTTGTCTGGCAGCCTGGAAAATACCAATTGTCCTGTGTGTAATGAGGATAAATGAAGAGTTAGTTCTCACTTGTGATTTCTGTTGAGTGTTCAGCATGGAAGGAGTTTGCTAATGCTTGTCCCTCGTGGACCAGTGCCTTCCACACAAAGAAGCGCTGACAGCATGCCCTGAGGCTGCGGGGAGGGGAGTCACACAACTCTTCTGTAGAGATGATTCCTCTGGGAGAAGGTTGGGGCCCATGGGCACAATGTTGGGGGTCAATCTTGCTCTGTTGCAGGGGATAAGCAAAGGACTTTGGTGTTCATGACCTTTTACCTGGCAGCTCTCTTCAAATCCCCCAAAAATAATTACCTGGAAAAGATATGAAACAGGATGGAGTTCCTCAAAGGGACTCTCCTTTCAGCTACTGTGGGACCTGCTGGCTGAACACATTCTGTCCTCTCTCCTGCCTGGCTCCTAGCTATCTCCTTTCCTCCTCAACAAACTACGATTGTGCTTTTGCAAAATTTCTTAGCCTCATACTTGGGACTGCAGGATGTTTTGTGAATAGAAACAGACTGAACGATGTTCCCTGTAACAGATGATAATGAATGTCACCAAGCAAAGGGGAAAAAGAAAAGGTAGGGAGGCTGCAGTAGACATAATCAAAGTATGACTTGAAGGGGAAAATGATAAACAGAGGTTTGGCTGTGCTCTGAGTTTTTCTCTTTTTTGTCCAGGAAAATTTTAATATCAGGAGCTGCAGATATGACACATAGTTGGGATGGGACATCTATTCCAGATGTTAGAGCCTGGTCTTACTGGTTGCTTGCAAGAAAGCACCAAATTCCTTCAAATTCTGTTGATATTAGTGAAAACCAGAGGAACTCAGCATCTTGCGGGGCTGGACATCTAATGACAGGTTCAGGAAAGGACATCAGTGTCTCAAAGTTACACATCACAATACTTAACTCTCACATGCTTTGCTTCGAGAAGGTTTTACATGGAATGATTTGGCACAAAAGACTGAAGTAATTTGGGGAGCATAATTAGAAGCTACACCGCTTTGCGGGCAGCTGAACTACAGCATCATGGCCTCATTGGTAGGTTCTTCTGTTGATGCCTATGTATCACATTCTTGGCCATATTTAAACAGAGTGCAGGATACCCCACCCATTAGCCTGTAGCACACAGAAACACTTTCCATTTAAAGATACTGGTAACGAGATACTAATTTTATTATTGGAATAAACTGGAAGATGAAGTTGCTAGTTTACTGTTCTGGAGGATAAGACAACTCGTTAATGTGGATGGAGGATACCATACTAGCTGTGGCACACAGCCACGAAGGTCATTGGCAGAGAGAGCTAGTTAGGACAGGAAAGCAGGGAAAGGTGAGGAGAGAAAAGAAAAAGAGAAGAAAGTGACTTCTATTTGTATTCACTTAATTCTCAGATCTGCTCTTGCCTTTGAGTCTGGGGTTGATCAAAGGGTGGGAGAGCCAAGGGACAAGGAACATCACAACTGAATTTATAATAAAGTTGGATGTTATCAAAGTCCCTTGCACTGTTGGACTTGCTTTTCAGACACACTGTGAACTCCTGGCTCCTGCTGGAGGTGAACAACTGCTGCTAAAGTCAACGTCTTTGCATTTTAAAAAAAAACTGACTATTTTTTCCCCTTTCTTCAGAGAAAGGTCTTGACTCTGAAACAACCACAGATTTGTTCCTATTTGTGTACAGGATTAACACAAACTCTCATGATCAATATTGCAAACAGTGGCTCCACTTCTTCCATTGCGTGGATGAAGGTGAGCTAGAAACTGTGTGGCAAGGCTGCAAGGTTTAGAGGTAAAGCATGTCTTACTCGGTTCTTCTTTCTGAGGATTTACTGCAGTTTTAGTGAAAGGACAGTAAAAACATTGCTTGGAACCTGCCGCAGAGCAATTTATAGCAGCTTACAACAGTAATTCATGGAAGTTTATTATATGACCCGCTTTATGAAAGTTCACTGTTAGTTCAACGTTTAGTGCGCACAGACTTGGCAGAGTTTCATGCAAGCTGGATGCTGAACATCCGGTGAACTTTGTTTACGAATACGGTATATAGTGGTTAGGTCTTGTAGCTGGAGGCCACCACGCAGTTGTGTGCAAGCTAATGAGCCCATTTGCCAGGGGGAATGGGAGGATCCTGTGCAAGGATTTAGAAAAGATAACAATAATAGTAATAGTAATAATAATAATAAAATGTATTTTCACAGAATCAATTCTGTGTGCGAAACATAGGGCAAAAGAAGAAAGTGGAGAAACTGCTGAGCAGAGAGATGAGGACAATGTTTACACACACCAAACCTCTGTCTTCACTCCCCAAAGAGGACTGCAGGACTTCCTCAAATGTCCTTCTGAGGGTTTGTGAGTAGAAGAGAAAATCATGGCCGGGTGATTGTAAGGCAAAGAAACTACCAGAAAACTAAGGGGGATTTGGAAGGAAACTCTTCCTCTGTTTTGTCTTCCCCTCTTATTTGGCTGGGGTTTATGGCATAATGATTGACTACAGGCTCTTTTGCTAAGATGTTTGTTTTGGAACGGTGCTGTCACTGTCATGTCCCAGTTACTGTGTATATCTTGTTTTCCTCTTAAAGAAGCTCACAGCAAACTGAAAACTTCATAGACCTATAGTTAATCTATTCAGCTGTGGACACAAGGAGAGAGCCCCAAACCACTAAGTTTATGTGTAAAATGGACCATTTGCACAAACAGTCCTGCTGGGCAAATTTTGCCTATTCTGTACGAATAAGTGGTAGGAAGCAGAGCCTTCTCTGCCCCTGGTCTGTAGTGCAGTTTATGGGTTCAGTGGCCCCAACACCAGGTAGTAACTCAGTGACTGATCCTTCACACTCACTGGGAAGAGGTACGATGGCAGTCTGTGTGTGAAAAAGGCGTCAGCAAGCATCGCATCTTCTGCATGTGTCTTCCAACCACTGGAAAGTCCTGCTTAACTTGGACACCCCCAGTTAAGAGGCTTATCTATATCCTGAAGGGAAGAAATCACTGTGCAGATGAACTTAGGAGAACTTAGCTAAAGATGGGCAGCATTTGCGTCATGTGCAGGCACAAACCGTGCTCTCAGATGGGCATCTAAAGAGTTTCTCTATCAAACTGTCTGTTGAAAGCTTTTATGCTATTTGTGGTGTTTTACTTCTAAACAGAAACTTTGTTCCCTACAATCATCTGGCTAAGCAGATCTGCCTAGAGTGTCCAACTGAAGTTTGTTTAAAATCACTAAAGAGAAAGAGGCACATTTCATCCAACCCATTTTAGGGGGGCAGTTCATCTAGTGCCATTTGAGATGTTAACATGGAGCTGACAAATATGGAAGAGGACATACAAGAGACTGATGAAATGGCATCCTGAATGCAGGTGGGACATGACGGTGATGAGGGTGAGCAGTGTATTCAAACTGTAGCAATGCGTTCAATCCTTTGCCAGTTGGAGCAATGAACACCATCGTTAGCCTTGACTATGCAGGCAAATCTGCATTTGCATTAGCATTAAAGACGGAAATACACTTTCTGAAAAGTCTGTGGTCCTCCTAAGAGAGTCATCATTCCCATTTAGCAATGTTGTTGTGAGGAGCCACTTTGTGAAGGTCACTTCTCATAATAACACAGAGAATTAGTATTATGCTTATGACACTATACTACCAAACCTGCTGGGATTGTTGTGACTTCTACTATTAGGAGGACTTCTAGAAAACTTATTGAATATATGATTAAATCCCTGCAATTAAATTCCTTCTCCTAGTATCCTAACACAAGTTAAAACAATAAGGAAGGTACAAAACACACTGCCATATAAAAAAAGCTGGTAATTTTTATAAGGTCAAAACATTTGGTGGCAATGCCGCCAAAGACTGTGTGTCTCACTGAAATCTGAACATATATGATGAAGACCATCTTTACTGAGGGTACTGACAATATTGTTACCCTATGGGGAATGCAGACTACCTTCTTAAGGCATAAAAGGCATAGTCAGACAAAAGATGGACACTTTTTCAGGTGGGAATTCACAGGCCTAAGTTAAGCTTTATCTTGAATTAGCCTTCTGCTGTTTCCATTAAATATAAAGGGGACTGGCTTCTGAATTTGGACATCTAAATTGGGCTAGTAAAGTTCAAAGGTGTAAATAGTTCCACCTCCTTCTCTTGTTCCTTGCATTCAGTCTTGAGAAGAAAATATTTCTAATAGATGCTTAAGGAGTGATAATGTTAATTTATGGGATTGGCTGGGAAGTTGCTGCTCAAACTTGCACCAGACAGCCATCAACAGGGACTATCCTTTCTTCTGTAAAGCATCTCCACTGGCCAAGTACCTTCAGAGCTGTGACCTTGGTAATACCTCTCAGCCATGCTGTTCAAGTGGTGGACCCAGATGATCTTGCCTGTAGGGTACTTGACAGCTGAGTGCACATTTATTTTTCTCTCTGGATTATTTCCTTTCCATTCTTAGCCTTGTTGATGAATAGGAAAAGAGCCATCACTCAGCAAACAAGAAACCCAGACAGAGCTGCAAATCACTGCAAAACCATTGCGTTGTTTGAACATATCAAAATGGTCCTCAAGGGCTTATTTATGAGCTTATTTTAGATTCTTGTGGCCTCAAATTATGAAAGGGAGGTGGTTTTTAATCTATTCCCTACATTTCTGTTTTGATTTGTTTTTCTGAGTTGCTGGCAGTGATAATGACCTTGTTTGTATCAAAACTGGGATGGGGACAGAAAAGTGAGGTCAGGTTGTTTGGCCACTTTGAGCATGGTTTCAGTTATTTCAGCAGAGAAGCAAACATTAATGATCGTTAACACTTATATATGCCCAGATGTTACACACACAGAGACACAAAAGCTATTAATAAAAATATTTCTTAATGTTACTGAATTTTTCTTGTGGTAAAAACTTGGGTGGCTTCCAGTTTTCCATAACTAGGGTAGGCTGAGCTAATTGGGATAAAATGAAAACCATCCTCAAGCTTCTGTCAAAAATGTTGAGATAAAAAAAAAAAAATCTGTTCATTATTTCTCCCTCCTTATTTTTCATCTTGTCATGCCTCTGCTCCTCTGGTCACTAGCCAGGTCTCAAATACATATTCACATCCAGACTATCCAGTTATAAGCAATGATAAAAAGTATTTTGGGAGGGTTATTAAAACTAGAGCTTCAGAACTTACCGTACTCTTTCTAAATGTTACAAACCAGACCCCTGTAGGTTATTCTCCCTTCTATCTCCACTGTGGCTTTAGGTCTTTCAAGCACTCAGAGCTGAGTCAGAGGCAGAATACTAAAGTGCATGGATGCTGACCCAGTAAGTTCTTGTTTCTAAGCAAAAATGATGAACAAGTGAATAGCAACAACATTCATCTATTTCAGGTCCTGATGCGCTAGCAGTCTGGAAGAGGTAGGTCTGCTGCAAATTCCTGGACCTGCTATGTGTGTGCCATGGATCTGCATTGCTTGAATAAGCTTGAGTGATCTTAGGCATCTGTGACAGTGTATACAAGATGGAGTTGATAAGCATATGGAGACTAATCATTTCTCGCAACAGCTGGTATCTGGAGTCTTTGGGTTGCTAGATCTATGGACAACTTGTGTTCCACTTAAATCCTGTTTAGGCTTGAGCGTCAGCTGAGATGTACTAACTGTCAGGGTGTGTGCTGTCAGGTCATGGCTAATGTGAAAGAATGCGACTTACCTTAAACTCCTTCCACTGTGGGTTAAGCTAGATGGCAATAATTCACATTTGGTGGGTGAGGATAGCCTACCTCAACTACCATAACTAAGCTGATTTGACACTGAATCAGAGAAACATGCTTCTGTGTCTGTGTCTGCAGTAACAGCAGCGTCCTTTGGTCCTAATCTTCTGATTTGACTGGAAACATTTAGTCCTCTTGAACCCTGAGGAGCATCACGATCTCCTCAGTGCCTGCCATAATCGGAGCTCCCATAATCTTTGAAGAACTCGTGGGTCCTCTCTGGTGCTTTGAGATGAAGCAGGTCTGCAAGTGCACATAGCTACAAAGACCAGAATGGCTTTTACTGTAAATTATTTAATCTCTTTCCTTCCCCAACAGTTCCATGCTCCGTGATTCATACCAGCCCAAAGGAACACATCTATCTGGCTGAATGTCTGCAGATTACCCTGAATCCCATCCAGACGTTTCGGACAAATACAACATACTAATGAGCTGTATCTGCATCAGGCAGAGCAACGCTTCCTTACACCACAAATTCCTGTGCTCAACCAAGATAAACAGTCAAGGAGCATCCTGTTTTGCCAAGGGGAGGAGAGGCCTCAGTTCTTATTTATTTTCAGAGTATTTAGATTTAGTAAATATCTACAGAAAATAGGAAGTACACAGTTTACCCAAGCAGCCCTTGGCAATCCTGCACTTTCAGCAGCATGTGGTGCAGTCACTAGATGTCTCTGCGGGCTGCGCAGAGGGGCCACCAACCTTGGGGTCTCTGGTGAGCAAAGACAAAGCTGGGATTTGGGCAGGAGAGAAAGCCTTGGCTCACTGTGCGTGGGTCTGCCTGCCAGGCACGGTTGTTTGTGCTTAATAAACCATGTAGGAAGGCCTGTGTTTCTTTGATTGCACTGGTCTGTGCTGTGTAGTCCCATGAGTCCTACAATTCAACAGGTAGTACTTATTAAACATGGTTTTATGTTTATGCAGCACTGGAAGAGAAATGAGAAACTCAGCTTCAGGGGTGTCCTAAAAAAGCTGGTTAACAAATATCGCAGGAAGAAAATCAGGCAGAGAGTACGTGTAAAGATCAAACCATAGCTCCTTGGGGAGGTTTGGAGCTCAGTGAAGGTCACAACCCAATGCACCCAGGAGTCCTTTCTATGGGAACAGTCTATGGACAGATCAGCACTCAGCCACATCTTCCCACGCTACCCGGGCACAGCTGTGATTCACTACAGTGACAATATTGCACCTTGCTGGTGCCACAGT
Source organism: Cariama cristata (assembly GCF_000690535.1). Lineage (NCBI taxonomy): Eukaryota > Metazoa > Chordata > Aves > Cariamiformes > Cariamidae > Cariama > Cariama cristata. Next base: position 132,045 of record NW_009616906.1, read on the forward strand.
ATGTGTGTAGGTGTGTACACACGTAGAAATGACGTCCCTGAACTCCTGTAAGCAACTGTTTATGTCTCTAGATAGACAGATAGTTAGACTCTTGGCTTTCCTGGGGTAATCAGGTATAATGCAACACCACAAAAGTTTAAAAAGCCTTTGATAGGAAATTTATTCCTCATTAAAGGAAGCAAAGAGAGACAGTAGGATAAGGTACAAACACAGAAACAAGAGATAACCCAGACTGGTAGGAAAGGGGTCATCCCACTTCCATCAGAGCAGTGTGTGGCCTTTGGAGAATGCAAAAAAAAATAAAATATTCAACTCCCAAGATTACCATGGAGTAATCAACATTGTATTAATTATACTTGACACTTCAGAGCCAAATGAATTGACTATCTAATTAAAAGCACAGCATCACCTTAATGAGAACAACCCTTACTTGTCATATCACAGGAGGGTTTATAGCTTCCCTCCTCACCCTCTGCTCTTTGAATCAAAGTTCAAATTCGAGGGAAAGTTTGCTTACGGATTAGGTCCAGATGTGTCTGATGTTTTAACTCTTATTTTCAGCAGTTCCCTCTGCATGAAAGGCTTGGACTGTTTCAGAGTATGCTTTTGTTTCATCTGACATGACACTGGGCTATGATGTAAGCCTGAGATTGGAAAGTGATGATGGCGTTACTTCCAAATCCTACTGAACTGGAGCATATCAAAAGATCTTGTGCAGACCAACAATTCATATTAATTCTCCTCTCTGTCCAATTAAAATTGGAACTCTTTGTAACTGGACTTGACAGGACACTGCTTTGACTAAGGAAAATTAGCTTAGCTCCTTGGGTTTGCCCTGGATTTGGGCCAGCTGGTCCAAGTTAAAGACCTACCAAGAGGATTGGAATAGTATCTCAAATGGTATTTAGGGTACTGGAGAGTCTCCATGAGCTTTCTAGGATGCTCAGTCTTTCTAGCCATGAGGACAGGTGTCTCAGCTATGACAGCTCACCTTTTATGGGTCTCAGCAGCAGTTCCTGACTCCATGGTGATTCATGAACTTGTGTGTAGGTGGACATCACCATCCTTGATGTCATTGACAAGAACTTTTAAGATGACTCTTGAGTTATGTTTCTAGAATCCTTCTAGAGTCCCTTCAGCATGTCCTTCAGCATATGTCCCACCAGGGCTGAGGAGGTCTCCTGGGCTCTCTTTTTGTCACTTTCTCTTTCTACTCACGTTTCCTGAGAAACTCTTCTACAGTCACACATTCAAAAAAAACCCTTTTCTTAACATGCTCCTTTCTTCCAGGAGAATCTCAAAAACCAGCGAAGATATTTTCCATAAACTATTACTTGTGTCATGTTACCACTTGTTTCCCTCCTTTTACAGCATAACCCACTTCTGGTCTTTTGTTTACCATGTCAGTTGTAAATTGGGGAGAGGACTGTTTTTGCACCCCTTGTTCGCACTGCACCAATCACAGCAGATATTCTGGTGCTGGGCACTGCATTGGCAACGGCACCAGAGTAATAATCCAACTACAATTTGATAAGCAATACAGCTATTCATTAAAAATAAGTTTGTTGATATGTGTTTCCAGTTCTTTTTTTAAACACTGTATGACATTATTGGTCTTTTTCTGTAAATATACCACTAGCACTATCATCCTGTGTTTGATCTCATCCTTCTATGGTACGTTGTGATGAAATTTTCCTCACTACTGTAGTGCTCTTGTAATTTTGCTCTTGAATATAATGTCAAAACATGAAAGCTTTTTATCTTCTGACACTGTGGAACAAGCAAAGATTGAAGCAATGTGGGGCTATGGCTGAAACAGATCTGTCTGAAACTAAAAGCAGAAAACTGTGGACCAGTTCTGAGGGGTAGGAGATCCCTCAAAGAGGTCCTTAGCTCCTTATTCCAGAGAGGATGTCTTTGCCATCACTGCTTGTCACTGAATATTTATGATAATGCAATGACAGTGGGAAATCTGAGCACTACCTGAGGTTGGGAGTGGGGAAGAAGCATGTAGTTGTAAACTGCAAACCAATATGCAAGGATTAGAAATCTAGTTTCCTTGGCTTCCTTTATAGCCAGTGGCAGGACACATGGTCTACCAAAGGACAGTTCAAAGAGGTGGTGCAGCAGGAAGAGATAAGTTGTCTAACGCACACTTATCCAGATCCTGGAGCATACATGGCTTTGGGTGATATCAATGGGGAGAAGTGAGATGCATCATCTGGTAAATCTGGTCCATAGGAACACAGTTGACAGGACTGGAAGTGCTCCAGCAGATTTCAGCTCCAGCTGACAGAGCTTCATATATAGCCTTACATAACAGCCTTGTATAATCTTGGTCATAAACTTATCAAATCCCTGTAAATGTTCTTTTGTTTTAGTTTTTCTCTGGTTACTCCTAGCAGGACCTCCAGTTAGGGACTTTATTTAACTTATAGCCTAGATTAGTTCATACACCAATTACCATTCACCAGTTCCTGCTTTGCTGCCTTTTTTTATTAAATAATTAAAGTGTTAACTTTTCCTCTACTAACACGATGCTCTTTGCTTTGCATTACAGCAGAGACATGGCTGCAAATGAAGGAAAGGTTTAGGATGTATGGCTTACTGGTTAGTGTGTGAGCTTTTCTTCTTGCGTTGAAAACATTTTTGAAAGGGTCAGCTGTACTTCTTGATTGCAGGTTGATGACCCACTGTAGCCTTGCTTTTAATATTGACACTGCCCTTGGTATTCTGTAGGATTTTCCTGGCATACCAAGATTTACAGAACTCAGTATCAGTCAATCAGGACATCTCCTTAATCAAACGCATATGAAAACAGGATACATGGGTTCATTATTTTCTCCATGAGCTTGGAAAAGTCTAGTGGTCTGGATGAGCTCTTGTCTGGAAGCTCTGGTATTTTAACTTCCTTACATTTTTGACCTGAGAGTCATGTCACTGGTAGCACACTAGCAATTACAATTCCTCCTTTTGATGGAAGGAAGTGAGTCATTAACAAGCCGCTCTCAACAGTATTCTAGAGTTTGACCCAAGTCATCAGCAGACACTGTCCTCTCCTCAGTGGACTGTACCTCAAGAGATACTAATATAATTAGTAGATATCCTGGGATTTAACACTTAGGACATACTATCTCAATTTTTTTGGTGTTTTTTTTTACTGGCGTTTCAGAAGAAAACAAAGGCATTGATAACCACATGATGTAGCCCAAAGACCTCATCAAGAGTGGAATTAGATGTCTGAAAAGCCCTACAGAAAGGACATTTTGAATTTGGGGGGGAACTTGAAGAAAATTGCAATAGGCAGCGGAGTACCCTAATGTTGCTGCAGGATTGTGGGGTTCAGGCCCATACCAGGTGAAGATATTCTGCCTCAAACTCCTGTATCTGCTGGCATACTAACTGCCTCCTGAGACGGTGTTCATCCTGTTACAGCTGCCTAACTTCACGGCTGGTCTCCAGAGGACACTTTGCATCCTCCAGTAATATGGGAACGACAATCCTCACATTACTGAGAGGTCTAGGACAGCGCTTTTAAGGTATGAGGGCTCATGATATTGGTCAAGGACTAGCTTGGTAGGACAACCTACAACTATGGGAGTCAAATTCTGGTTTTGAAATTAATATCGTATAACACTAGCTGTATACTGGCATTTAAATAAACACCAGTTTTCTGTAAATATGGGTTCAGATGTTTTTTAAACACATTGGAAGGAGAGCTAATCTGGATCCAGGTTACTGGAAAGGCCCATTTTTAGCTTGGAATGATGAAATTTTGGTATAGAGCTAGTGGATTCGATTTTTTCTTTATAAAAGTAAGAACTTCAGTGCTGCAGAGCTCATTATAAAGTTCTTAGACTAAAAGATTATATGTGGAAGCTGAACTTCAAGTGGTTGTTCAGGCCTCTTATCATGGTGCTGGCTTGTCTCAGCATCCATGGCTGGAAGTTGAATAGCTGAGTATATGACAGCAAACTACATACAGTTGTGATCCCTTTAATTTTCTCAAAACCTGATTCAAAGTATCATAACACCTTTCACGCTCAACTTTGTAGCAGAAAAGGAAAAATTCATTGGTATTCACAGCTGGTAGCCATCTTTTCTTCTGAAGCATGACAGCTTCTATCTTCCTGGTGTTAAAGGCAATTTTTCCAGTAGGTCTTTGGGCTAGACTAAAAGACATGTGCAAAACTGAGGGAAGAAAGATCTCCTGTAACCCTCTAAGGTATTAACAAAACAGATAATTTTTTTTAAAGTTTTTTTTTCTTGTAACACTTATGTTGCACCTTTCCTGCTGCAAGGACACAGAGGAGAGTATTTTAAGCAGTAACTGACTACAAATACATGCATCCGTGCAGAGACAGCATGTTTGCTTATGTCAAATGGATAATTAAGTGCACATCTGCCTCTGCAGTTATTTGTCATACATGCAAACACTTAATCAGGTGGAAAAATAGAAACTCCAGATATGCAACCGTACAGTGCAAGTTTTAAGGCTGCTGCTGAAGATGTGTTCCTACTGTCAGGAATACGTCGCTCCTGTAGGAGGACAGAAATGACCAAACATACTCATAGTCCCCTTTGGAGATATCTAGAAGTTGATGCAAGCTCTCCTTGCCTTTGCTATGGATCTCAAAGCTGTATAACCATGCTGCACTCGCTCACATCATTGTCTTGAGCACAGAAGTGGGTTAACCTCTCCTACCTGCATCCCAAAGCTCCCTTGCATCTCCCTGTAAAGACAGGGAGATGTGCTCACAAGAGTTAAAGGGTCTTTGACACATGCTGTCCAGCTGTCATGAAGCAGTTATGCATGACCCATGCACCTCTCCATCATTAATGATACAGCTGATATCGATGTCTTGCAGCTGGGGAAGGTAGGACAAGAGCGCAACTTGCAAGCGCACCTCCCTCGAGAGAGCTGAGAAGCTGTTCACCCTAGTGTCCTGCCTGCCGTTGCTCTCCCGGTGAGAAGAGGGACTGGAATAAGAAGCAGTGCAGTCATTCAGGTCTCATTTTTCTGACGTGGCAAAGGCTGATGTTACATTTTTGTCTGAATTAGAAGGGGAGAAAATAAAAAAGTTCCAATTTTTTTCAAGGTTTTCAGCAGCTAGGATGGAGCTCAGTGATTTTCTCTGTTTATCCTTGCTGTTTCATGCAGTAATAACAATTACGTCCTGCCTACCGTTGCTCTCCCGGTGAGAAGAGGGGCAGCTAGGATGGAGCTCAGTGATTTTCTCTGTTTATCCTTGCTGTTTCATGCAGTAATAACAATTACAGCTCCATCTGAACCACTAAATGCACAGGTATCTTCAGGCACCCAGATAACATGCTTGTTAGTACCACAGCAGTGCTGACCATAGTGTAAAATCCCACTGCAAAACCTGTGCCAAGATTCGTATTTGGCAGGACTTATTAATAGAAAATACCTTTATGCTGCATTTTTATTTTACACAGTTGACTTTTCCCTCATAATGATCCCATGACTAGGAATTTCTTAGATTTTTGGAATGTTCCAGGTTTTGATCTAATAAATTAAATTTTCTTCTAATTACTAAAAAGCCATGTTGCCTAACTGAAGTGCAATTTTCTTTGTGTTCACTAAAAGTCTGTAAACAGACATTCAGCATGAGCACTGGTGCTACTAAGGCAGAAGTAAAGACATTAAGTTACCCTCAAAGTTTTTCTTGCAAATGAAGACACTATGACTGAAGTTTCTTCAATATTTTGCTGTAGAGGTGCTCAAAACACTGAGTGATAGGTAACAAGAAACATTTCTGTCAAGAGATAAACCCAGAGGACTGTTAGGTCAGAAACAGGCATCCTTGAATCCTGGAGCCCTGCTTAAATAAAAATCTTAATTTTTGAATCTGTTCTGTGGCTCTAACTGTGGCAGAACAGCAATTTAATCTCCGTCCTGGAAATAAGGTCTTCCCTTGGAGCAGATTTCCCAGACAGCCCGAGCCAAGCTCCTGCTGACGTTGCCCTGTTTCCCCGAAAAGCCACTTCTTGTGCTAAGCATCGCCTAACGCTTCTCTGTCATCAAGAGTATTTTGAATGGAATGAAATTGTTAGCATTTGATCCTAAAGGCTCCCCGCAACTCTAACCTACTGTATTTATCATATTTGGCTCACTTCCTCAGATATGAGGATCTTTGTAACAGTCTTTTTGAAGGCAGATGGGGAAGCCATCTCCATAGGAAGGAGCCCTCTACTACCTATAGCAAAGACCTCCTCAGCATAGTATCTCCACAGCTAAATTTATGATTTACTAACATACTGGTCTGAGTGATAATCCATACATACTTTTTGTTGCTGGTGGAGACTTTGCAGGATAGGGAAAACCCCCCACATATTGCAAATAATTCTCTGGGCAAAGAGTCCTGGTGATGAGTTTCATATCTATCTAAAGCATGAGTGCTGGTGGCACATTTTTTTGTCTGAAATAGATCAAATGGGAGACAGCCAGTTAGATCTGACTCATCTAAACTGTTGGGAAGCCAGTGGCTTCAATGCACAGGGCTGAGGACCTGGTCAGGAGCAGAGGGTGACCGGAGGTGGTTGGAGCTCACCATAAACAGAATTTTAAGCTAAAAAGCAAATGGTGGCAACTAGTTTCAAAGAAAAGCGTGTCTAGGGAATGCACTACTGCTCTTACATATTTTGAAGAAAGTAGTACATCTGCATGATGATTTTTGGTGAAAAAAGACACAAAGGAAAACCAAGAAAAACATGGAAGCAATTTCTTAGATGAAAGGCAAAGTTCCTTACATGGAAAACATGTGAAAGACTGTAAAATATCATCATTATAAAATATCCGTGGGGCTGGATTCCTCAGTCCTTTTTCCCTGTCCCCCCGGTAAAGTCAGCCTCCAGATTTCTCAAATGTGTTATTTTCTAGATTCAGAAAATATGTGTGTACTGGCATATCCTTCTAATTAGCCTAAATTTGCATAATTCCATATTACCAACTACTGAGGCATTCAGAAAATCCCACAGTTTTATTTTCTGGAATTTAGGGCCTGTTTCCCATTTGTAGTGTGGATGCTTCCTATCATCTGGCTGTGTGAAGGCATTGACAAGGAGTGGGCATGTGATTCACACTGTTGGGCTACAAAATACCACCTGGGAGGTGGGAAAAAGCCTTTTCCTGAGTGGTTTTTTTTTTCATTAGCTGTACTGCACCAGTTTCTAGAAGCCCAGGTCCTTCATGGGTTTGTGACTGTGATAGGTGCTGTGTAAACGAAGCACGATTGGAAACAGCGTGCTTGGAAGTCTATTCCTTGTTCCCTTCTGGTCTCTTTTACACTGGTGTATGGGAATATGTTACCTTTGGATTTTGGCAGCCACTCTCTGAATTTTTTTATTTCCCTCACCACTTATCTAAAGCAACTCATGGAGACAATTTTCCACGTCAGCGGCTAATCCGATCTGTCTGAGATTGTATTACTAAACTTTCTATACAAATCTGCTTTTTTTTTCCACAGTCCTCTTTAAGAATCTCAAACTCTGTAGCTGTTACCAATGTCTATCCCTGAAAGACACAATTAATTATTACCCAAGAGTATATACCAGAAGTCACAGACCTGCTTCTTTGAGCCTTGTTTTCTGTTCTGGAACATAAGCAAGCTGCGGTCCTCTTTACCTCCTAGTTGCGTAAATGATTAAATCATTATATTTAGCTGCAAAAGGCTCCTCTCTGATGCTGAGCACCCCAAGTCTAATCTCGCTTACCATTTGTGTGTTGCGAGACCTTGAATAATTTTAGAACAACTGATCTTGAGTTAAATTGGTCCAGGTAAAGCAATGTCAGGCTCCTGTTGATTTATTTACTCGCTATGTCAGTCATCATCTCAGTTCTTGACTCAGCCAGACTAAATACTGCCTGATCTGCACAGTGAAAAAATAGCTAGATAGTGAAAGAATTTTTGCATTTAGATATGTTACCTGAATTAATTTATGGTTCCTCTTTGTCTTTCTACTTGGTAGACACAATTGCATTGTTCTTCCCTCAAATCTAGACATTTCAGATAAATTATCCTTGATCTCATCCTATTTCTTTCTGTGCTGCAGTGCAGACATACCTTCAGACAACAAATCCTTCCTACCAAGGCTACTCCACTGAGCTCAGTATTTCACATTCCTCTTTATCCAATGGGAATTTGAACTTTCAATTAAATTAATATTATTATGAAGAGTACTTGCTTTCTCTAAAATGTTTGCCTTAAACCTTTTTTAAAAAAACACTTAAAAGGACGCAGTTTTTTATGTTTATCTGAAAATTAATACTCTATTTTTTTTGAAAAACTGATGCCTGACTGGAAAACATTTGTTTAACTCAAATGTTTCCTCAAGAGTATCTCCTGCCTCAGACTTCAGTGAGTTGTCATCTCCATATTTAATGTCAAAATGAAGCAAAAATTTGTTATGAAAATTCCTGACCTCTGAAGTTTCAGCCATAGTCCAGATCACATTTTTATAATTTGACCTCAACTCTGCAAATATAACTCTTACCTAGGGAGAGTTTAACTGTTTGTAGGTGCCTTGAGCTAGGCTGTCCATGGGGTTAAAATGAAACAGTTTTGTTGCATTATGTTATCCAGTTAATGATTTCCCTCTGCCATTCCAATGAATTTGTTCCCCAAAACAAAGGCAAAATTTAGCTATACTTTATATTTTCATAGGAAAGTTATGATACTATGACCTAGTTCCACTGTCTACTGTATTATATCCTTCTATACCAGAGCAATAGCAAGATTCACAGCCTCAGAGATGACTGTTCAAGAATGAACGGTGTAATACTCCTGCAACTCTGACAGTTTAAGCTCTGTGCCTGTTTTTTTCACTCTGATTTTTCATTTTTCACACAAGAATGCTGAATCCTGAGCTAATCATTTTGGCCACCTCTCTTTAGCAGGACTGAGCATCCATCACCCCTTTACAGAGGTGGGTCTGCAGGGTCAAGGAAACTCAGAGCTTCTGCACAGAGATAAAGTACCATTTTTTTCATGTCTACAGTGCTTTATGACTTCCACCGTGTTAGTAATAGGTGATACGTATGTCCTGCACAAGCTAGATCAGCAGTTATTTCACTCCACTCCAGATCTGGTGTTGCTCTGTCCTGATTTTGTTTAGCCTTATGGTTGGCTCTGGGATCTTTCAGTAAACTTGCCTTTCCTTCATGATCCTGCCATTAAATGTCTGCATAGATTTGTATACAAAATTGCCAGATAGTTTATGGCTTAGTGCTGTCACATGGAGATATTTGGCCTTTATAGCATATTGCCTTGAGGGCAAAAGCCAGCTAAAATTACATCCCAACTCTAGCCCTCTGCTTAGCGGTGTTGTGCCTTCATCACTAAGGCCATGGGTTTTGCAGTTTGCAAGGTGAATAGAAAATTAACAGGGCTTTTTTGGGGAAGGTTTTTGAGGGATGGGGAGGATGAAAGGTTAAAAAACCCCCGAACATCATTGCATTCACTCATGCTTAACAAAAGTAAAGAAGAATCTACACCAAGAAAAAATCTATCTTCATCATTCTCTCTCTGTCATGCCCCACTTATTCAAACACTCATCCTGGGTTTTTAACAGAGTCTGGTCTGCTTCCAGTCTGCCTAATTCCTGGGCACTGAACTGTGCCTTGACACTTGGGACAGGAACCAAGTGTTTGTTATTTCACTGGAAGGTTACTCCTGATTTCTCTAGCTGAAGCCACTTCTCTATCTCTTAATGTTTTTAAATATGCAAAAGTAGGCAGACCCAGATGATTCCTCACCCACCTTCAGGTGGATGATATCACTGTTACACTAAGAGTCAGCCTTTCTCCAGCTGAATGAATATTTACCGATTTCATCACAGTGAATAGTCCCCAAAGCCAAAAGGCTCAGGCACCTGGGTTAGGAATAGTGCATATCATACTTAAATATGCAGGGAGTGAAGCAAGACCGAAGTATCCTCTAGCCCTACATCCATCCATAAAGGAGCTTCTAGCCTAAGACTCTGGAACATGGTTACTCTGCTGGCTTGATCAGTAGACTTTTCCTGGCTTCCCACTGGCAAATCTGACCAGACATGTCCCCTTCCAGATGTTGGGAAGAACTCCATCTCAAGAAATAATGTATGGAGGACTCCTGGGGCAGATGTTCGTGCCTGGACAGAAAGCAAAACTGCTGCTGGTGCATCTTACTGTTGGTTGCAGGATGTAAAGCGCTTTTCTTGCTTCTCCAGTGAGAAACACCCTGGGGTCCGTATTGGGCAATCCCAAGTCAGTGCTCCTTCCAGGTAGTCCTGCAGGCTGGGCTCATGCACTGGCAGAGAGACCGAAGGGTCATGCATGGTTCTGGGTGCCTGGCGAGCAATGAAGAGCCATCTTTATAATTACTGTATAATAACAAAGAAACCTCAGATACAGTATATCTGTATCTGTACCCACATTCTTATCCATAACTATTTACATCTACATATCTACGTCTTGCATTTATAATTATTGTATAATAACAAAGAAACCTCAATATACTAGTATATCTGTATCTGTACCCACATTCTTATCCATAACTATTTACATCTACATATCTACGTCTTGCATTGGGACAGACTCACGTTACCCAAGGCAGGTGACCTCATTGGCTCTGTCCACAGTTTGTGTCCTCCCCAGTCGCTGTGTGGGTGACTTTTGCGACTTTCTTTCAGGTTCAGGGAACAGCCCACCTCTTGCATCCCTTAGATGTGGGGCAGGGAGTCAGATGGATGGTGATGAGGCCAGGACTGCAGACCACACACAGTAGAGCACTTGTTCCACCTTTGCATGGACATGGCCCAGGTTTAGCAAATATAAAAACCTGTGCCCTCAAATGCTTACAAATGACACATGTAGGATTTGTGCTTCCTGTACAAACTGACTGGAAGAATTGCCTTAAGCCATAGCGCTTCTGACTGAAATAGCTTGGCAGTCAGTGATTTAAATGAGTTCATGATGCTGTGCATATGTAATGTAAAATCATTTGTTCTGTGAGATGCGGCTGCAGAGACCAAAGGTTATTGTCTGTTTTGGAAGGCAATTTTTTTGAACTGCAGGCAGCAAAACAGACTGGTTGTTGAAGTTTACAAAAGACTGTCATTGCTCTGCTATGTAATTTTTAAATAAACACATTTTAGTCATTAAATACACACTCTTCAAGCCTCAGTAAGAGGAACATCAGAATTGTTAGTTAAGCTTTAATTCATCTCGTATGAGTTGTGACTGAGCTAAAGCACACAGCATATAAGGGGAGGTATTTTCCAAGCACAATTTATCTGTGATAACCTCTAACACAGCAGGAGACCAAACTCTAAACCATACCCACTTTCTTTACACATTTTAGTTTTACTCTTCTTGTTGCTATTATTTATTACATAACTTGAGAGAGGGCCAGGGGACATAATTGATCTCTCGAGGTTCCTTTGAGCCCTCCATTTCCATGATTAAATGAGTCTATGAATTGTTATAGAGGTCGCCACATAAATGAATGTTTTATTAGGCACCAGTAAATTGCTATCATAGCAAACCGAAGTTGTGTTTCTCCAATATTTCACAAATTACAGACAGCGAGGAGTATCTTTTATATGTGGGCATATTCATTCCCCCCCATCCCCACATCCCTGTGGTTTCTTGTTTCATTTGGTTTACAGTATATATGAACAGGTCCTGCTTCTCTGAAGGAAAAACTTTTCCAAACATGGTTGTTAATTTATAAGTGGTTTGCTGGTAAACTCGTCTGGTGTGCCCAGCTTTAAACCCACCTATGTAGTCCACAAAGAATTGAGGGGGAGTCAAGAAGGAGGAAAAGTATTGCTTAGACAGGGCATGCGGTGGAATATATTTCAGCTCTTTGAATGTAATGACATTAATTTAATTAAAAATCCAGGCTGGTTGGTACAATTTATAGGTCAACATGACTAATATTGTTATGCTTATGTAAGCAGAGAAATTAATTAAAACTTTGAAACTTACTCGTTCGCATAATGAAAGCTTATTTTATGCTGGTGAGAGATTAAGGAAACCTTCTAGGTGGGCTTTTTTACAGAAAGAGAAAGAAACCCTCCCTGTCCCACTTTCACAACCAGGGAGTGTTTAATTAAAATCACTGGAGAAAGTAACAATGGGAAAGTGAAAGCAGCAAGAAATATTTTTGTTAATATTTTAGTCCTGTAGAAAGAGCCTGGCAATAGCCAGAAGGAGTTTGACACTGGCTCTGTAGGCATTAGAGATAAATGGGAACATCATTTGTTACGGGAGCTGGAGTGATGGGATGCTGAAGGAGGGCCGGAGTCAGGGGAACACTGGTGTTGGGGGGCGAGCTCCCCGTGGCAACGTTAAAAGATGCTGTAGATGTTGAGTTAGATGGGGTAACTCCCCACTGGCTTTCAGGAAAGGGATGCCAAAGTCAGGTCCTACTCCTCAGGGCTCTCAGCCTTCACTCTTTTCCTTGAGTTCCCGTATCTGCTGTTACCTTTCTGAACAGCATGGAGGTAACACTGGGAGCTACATAGCCATAGCGGATTTTTAAAATAGTCAATGTGAAAGTGTTTCTGTTAAAAAAAAATCCATCTAGTACTGCAGAATATATTTGTCCATATAGTTATAGATTTTTTTATAAATATTTAACTTCCTATAGGTATTTCGCTCTTTACAGCTCCCTGAGGAGGGGAAGTGGAGAGGGAGGTGCTGAGCTCTTCTCCCTGGTATCAGTGACAGGAGGTGTGGGAATGGTTCAAAGCTGCACCTGGGGAGGTTTAGACTGGACATTAGGAAGCATTTCTTTACCGAGAGGGTGATCCAACACTGGAACAGCCTTCCCAGAGAAGTGGTCGATGCCCCAAGTCCATCAGTGTTTGAGGCATTTGGACAATGCCCTTAACAACATGCTTTAATTTTTGGTCAGTCCTGAGCTGGTCAAGCAGTTGGACTAGATGATCATTGCAGGTCCCTTCCAACTGAAATATTCTATTCTATATACACATACATGTAGAGTATAGTTGTTGTTGTGGGTTACTCTTTAGTCTGAATCCGAATTGCAACTAAAGCAACTAGGCTTACTACAGAGTCATTTGAACAAATACAAAAAATTCTGCAGATACTCTGACTCATGACAAGGACAGATCCAAGCCTTCCCAATTGCTTGGGCCAAGAGAGTAGTAGACAGTAAAGGCTTAACTTCGCCGAGCTGCAGATATCTGGAGCCTGTGCTCCCATGTAGGATGAGGGATTGCATGAGAGGGTTGATATTACTTGGGCGTAAGGAGTGGAACTAAATTCCAGAGGAAGAATATCTGAAATTGCAAAATTTTCCAGGTCTGGATATTGAGGAGTTTCTCCTGGTATAATTTTCCCTTTCAACATAATGATACAAAAAAAATTAATAAAAAAGAAAAGAAGGAAAATTCCCTTCACTTTTAAGTAGATCAGCAAGATAAACATAAGTGCATTCTGTATTCGGAGAGTGGAAACTGTACTCCTGGTAAGCAGGGGGAACTGTCTGTGCCTCTAGTTGTCATTTGAATCTTCCCAGTTTGAATGCCTTGCTTGAAACCCAGCAGCCAGAGTTGTGCTTGTACATGAGTGTCCCACATACCTCTGGAGGGAGAAAGGTCCATGCTGGCTGGTTCAGTAAAGGTTTTTGAGGAAAGCTCCAACACAACTAAGTGGATTTTAGGGTCTGCAAGTCCAAAGAGTAAATGAGGAAAAAAAAAAGAAAAAAAAAAAAAAGCAAGCATTCAGTGTTTGTTAAGAATCAAGTTGATTACCAAGCTTATAATTTTGGGGGACAAGTATGTGAGGGTGATGCTAGCAAGGTCTGATTTTAAGTGATTGTGGTGGGTATTGCCGTGCTGTGCCAGAGATCTGAGGGATTCTCCTTTGGATGATACTATGGCCCTCTACTACTGAGAATTTAAGACAATCAAACACTGCAACCATTAGGCTAGAAATTTGCAGTGACAACTGAATGACCGTGACTTCCCAGTCTACCCAAAGAACAAAGTCCCCATGCACAGCAGGTGATCGGTAAATACTAAAGAAGTAGCTGATGCACAGAGAAGTTCTTCCCTCGTACACTTGGTCAAGTGGCTGAAACATCTTTCATCAAAAAATTAAAAAAACACGGCAGTGCCAGGCTGGTAAGTTGTGGAGGAAACACTAGAGAGTGTTGTAAGCATACAAGTTTTTCTTCAGGGAACTCTATTTCAAATAACATGTTCAGGTTTTCTGAATTGTGGTATTTAAACAAAAATTTGGGTTGGGCTTACCATTAGCCACAAAATACTGTTTTCAATTTCAGAAATTTGAAAACAACCCTTTGTTGTATTTAAGGTTTTTCTTTTTTTTTTTTTTTTTGTTTTTATGCTCCTGAGCTGACATTTTGTTTTAGGATTTTATTTTTTTTTTTAGTATTTTGATTACTATTTCCATTCCATAACAGAATCTAATTTAGATATGTTGACATGTCTAGCAGAGTGAAAATATGTTTTCCCAGACAGCTATGAGTGCTTTTATTACAGATGGGTCTCAACCAGCTCTTGAGCTGTGACCTTGAAAGCTGTTCCAGTGTAAACCTGAACTCCCTGCCTGGCTCCTAAATTTTGTCATGTACAACATCAAAACCTTGGATCATCCCCCTTGAAATACTGTCAGTATTTTGCATTCAAGAGTGGAATCCTGGTCATGGACATGGAGAAAAAAGACAATCGCTACAAGAAATTTTATCACCTACATGGATTTGTAAGACAAAGACACCAGATATGTAGAGATGAAAAAGCTTTGGTCAGAATAGTGTGCAGCAAAATAGGCTTGCCAGAAAACTAAGCATGGCCAGGTTTTTTTTGTAGCACCTGTGACAAAGGAAGTTTTACAGCAATTTTGAAGCTAGGTACATACTTCATTACACAGACCTTTCTAGATTTCGGCTACTGTTTAAGCCAAGTCTTCAGGAAAGCAGAAGTGCATCCACAGAAACACTGTAGGCTAATGTAAAATTTAATTTAATTCTCAGCTTAATGCCAAGAGAGGGGCAAATAATAGAGCACTTTCTGCTCCTTCTCCTTTCTTGCTATTTATCAAAAAGTAACTGCTGAGAAGAACGATGCCAAGCAGCTCCTGCCTGTTGTGCTGCTCAGAGCTGTTCTCGAGGGAGGAGAGGTTACACCAGGTGCAGTTGAATATCAGCACTGCCGTTCGGTTCAGACGAAGATCGTGTCCCAGGGAGGTCTGGCCACAGGGCAGCCCACACAACCATGAAAGCACAGCTCCTGCTGCCCGGCATCTTTATCAGCACCACAAACGCTCCAAGCAAAGGTGGGCACAAAGAAACCTCCCCAACATCTAACTTTTGCTCCCAACATTTGTTCTGGTGTCAGCGAGGACTTTGAGGTTAGCTGCCTGTTTATTTGTTTTCAATCCTGGGATGCTGTCTGATCTTTTTTAAGCCCGGAGATGCAAAACACAGCTTTGTCTTCAACAGTTTGTGCAAGTGGCAGTGACTGATGCCTTTTGGAAGAGCACCCCGGGGGCCAGGAGATGTGTGTAGCTGAGTGTTTGACCGAGTATTGGTTAGCAGCATTTGTACCAAGCTCCTTTCTATCGTTCCATATGTCAGGAAGAACATTTGCACTTCCAGGCCACTAGATGATGATGGTACTGCAATTACAGCTGCATCTTAATTAACATTCCCACATGAATAAAACATTAGCATGATTATTCTTAGCTTTTTAACCAGTGGGCTGTGGTCTCATCTCATTATAAGTACTTTCTTAACGAAACCAAACCACACACTCTAACAAATGAAGAAGAGAAATAAACACAGAGCATCAGTTCACCTTTTTCACATTTAAAACTTGGAGTTGGTTAAATAATAATGAAGTATCTCTGAAAGCCACTGTGTTGGCAGAATTGTGCCCATAATAGGAGATCTGTGAGTTTTAAGCCTCCACTTCATGCCTCTGCTATGTCTGGAAAGGCTTGATACACTTGCAACTGAGGACTGCAATTTGCAAATATTGGATGTGTAATTATGTCTTCTTCCACATGGAAAAAAATTTTGCGCATGCAAATCTTAGTATTTTGCATTTACACAAAAACTTCAGGCCACAAGTGGAATGTCTTTGTACAAGCCTGGAGTCCCAAATGGTGCAAAGCCAAGTTGAGGCTCCATTTGTGATGTGCTTGAGGTGCAGGGGTTGCCTTTCATCTGGGTTGCTGCCCTGCATTCCTTCTGCCGTGGGCTGGACAGGCAACAGTCCACGAGAGCCTTAGGCTTCACAAGCCTTCTCAGGTGTGTCTACGCTGGAGCCAAAGGTGTGACCACAGCTCAGAGACACATACCTGAGGTAGCTTTACATGGCATGGCCCAAGTGCTGACAGCAACGTGGCTACAACAGTGTGCTGCTGGGCATGAGCTGCAGAAAACTTCCGTCTGTGGAAAAAGCACAAGATACCTAAGTTCAGTGTTGTGAATGTCTGCATTTCAGTCCCAGCTGGCTTTGAGAAGTCTACTCTTGCTGTAATCTTGCATTTCTCAGCAGCATCAGCAGAGGGAAGAAGGGTATTTGTTGATTTGTGGGTTAGTGGCTCACACTAGTTGAACTGTTCATTGCTGTGATTTCAAATTTGGTAAAAATAGAGATACAAAATAAAGTGGTCCATTCCTGGCTCTCTGGGAAACCCCACAATGGCACCACCATCCCCTTCTCTGATGTTTTTTTAATATTTAGCTTGTCTGTTTTTACTGGCCCTCTTAACTCCCTATTCATCAATAATAACTTTTGAATCCTTTTGCCTGTTTCAGCCAAAGCTGAAAGGGCTGTAAAGGTCATGAAGATATCAAGTTCTTAGAAGTTGCACTAAAAGCAATGTTTCTGTAGAGAAGAAAGAAAGAGAGAAACCTCATCATCTTCCCATCAGAGGAGAAGTTGGTAGCATGAACATAATTCTGTTGCACACCAGGGAATCCTCACCTGAGAGAGAAGGAAAGGCTGGGATTGCCCCAAAGACCAGAAAGACATTAGTCAAAGCTCATTTTTTTAGATACACCAGTCAGATGATGACTAGACACCAGGAAACCATGTTCTGCTGCTCATGGAACCACCCTGATAATTTAAGGAAACAAGGTGAGCTTCAGACTCCAGCCCAGTACATGTACACAGTGTGTTGGGAACAAGGCGCTTTGCCATTTGTTCATGAAGCCTTAGGATGTGAACAAGAGCACTGTCACTGTCAAGATCTTTCACCATGTGTTTCTGTAAGGACTGAATGCTGTAGAGAGTGCAGGCTGTGAAATCTGTTCATAATGATAGGCAACAAGTTAGTACCGTAATGGCTGTGAATAGCCTGTACCCAAGTTTGAGTCATAATGAAAATAACAGTAGGTAGCTATACATGCTCATTTTAGCTATTGCAGTGATAATCTTCCAGGGGACGCATAGTTGTCACCACACTTTGCTGACTGGTTTGGCTTCTTCTTGAAAGCTGAGTGCTGAGTTGATTTGGCAATTATGTGTGTAAAGTAAAACTATAGCTTCTTTTTATAGCAGTTTCAAACTAGATCCACATAGTGGGCTAGGTAAGATAAATGGCAAGCCCTAGCACTTCATCAGATACTACAAAGAGGGGACCAGTGAGTCTGCCTTGAAGGATTCTGCTGTTTCCAACACTAGCCATTTGACTCCGGTTTAACAAAGGCATCTTCCC
Organism: Cariama cristata; assembly: GCF_000690535.1. Classification (NCBI taxonomy): domain Eukaryota; kingdom Metazoa; phylum Chordata; class Aves; order Cariamiformes; family Cariamidae; genus Cariama; species Cariama cristata. The sequence goes on from NW_009616906.1 coordinate 149,764, forward strand.
GTTGTATGCAACGCAAATTAGGCATCTAACGTGCCTTTGAGCATATAAGCCTTAGCCTTAAACTTCTACTTTGTGCAAGAATTTCCATTAGCTTTTCAGGACAAAGGATAACGAGAAAGAAGTGGAAATATTGGCTAAAACCACAAGATAAGGTGCTTTGAGTTTTAGTACAGTTTCACGGCTCATGCTTAATCTCAGACTCCCACTTAAATGTGGATTGTCAAAGGTCTTGTCTTCACCATTTCTATAATCCTAGTTAGCATAATGTGACTTAGAAGTGCACCTTCTCTGCCATGGGGCTACATCCTAACTTGATGAGGAAGAATGGAAATAGAAGAAAAATGACAGCAAGTAATTTCTCATCTAGACTTGAAGGAAGGAAATGTTTCAGTTCTCTGTGTCTCTGCTGGCTGAAGAGTCACTCAAAAAAAGAAAATGCAGTATTGTTTTCAGTGATTCGTTCCTCTTCTTTCCATTTTAACATTCTCCCAAGTCTAAGTGCTTATTCTGCCTGCCCAACAAGATGAAGCTTCACCTGTGACTTACATGGGACTGAGTCATCTGCACTCTGGGAAACCTGAACTAGTACAACTTCTGCTTTGACACAGTGAGATATTTATCTTGCAAGTCCCCACCTCCCTGTCTATCCTTCTGTCCATCTCATTGCATCAAGATTTACAATAGTGGAATTGCTCACCTATTACAAATACCTCCTTGGGCTCACACACTTCATGTGTGAAGTTTCCAGAAAAATCTTTGCATGGAAAAAGGTGACATTTTAAGTATATTCCCCCTCCCACATCTCAGCACAGAAAGCAGAGAAGACATTTCTCACAGTGTATAGCCACACACATATGCAACAGGAATGGTGTTCACCTCCTCTCAGACATCGAGAACAAGCCACAAGGAACAAAGAACTGAGTTGTGGAGTCTCCTGTCACAGAAAGTTGCAAATGCCAAATGTATTAAGTGAACTAAAAAGAAATTTGGCACATTAATGGAAGGTAAGCTCATGAAGGCCACTAAACATGTTGCTGTGGATGCAGCCTCTGAGACTGGAAGGCTCTAACTGCAAACCAAAATTCCCTGGAAGGTACTGAGGGGATAGGTTTGTGCTGTACTTGTCTTGTTTTGCAGCATTCCCTAATTAGCTGCAGCTAGATCCTGTCACAAGTGATTGGACTTCTGGTCTGGAATTGCATGGCTGCTCTCGTGTCTCTTCATTCATGCACAGAGGGTAGAGCTGTGGGCTGAAATGAAGAAGTGAAACCAGCACTGATTTTTTAAGACACATCTAAATAATTCATAATTTAGGTCACTCATTCTTATCTCTTCTGCTCAGTAATTTGGCTATTTCCACCTCTGCAATCTGGTGATGGAGACTTTCATTTTTCATCAAGTTCACTGTTTATTTCAGGTGGTTTTCTGACACCCCTAAATGTTCTGGCCAACTTCAGACTAAGGTCGGTGTTACTCAAATCTGACCAGGAAACTGGACCAAGAATGAAATTATACCTGCATCTCCCTCCCACTCTGGAGCGATGATCCAGACCCAAATGTCATGATTGGCCTTTATCCTTGTCACGAGTTCAAGTCTTAAGATCTGCTGCGCTGCTGTCTCTCATCAACCTCTGAAATGTGATTCTGAACCTTTCAACTTAGCTAATTTTTAGCTAAACCACAGAAAGGCAAATCAGTGTAAACTAAAACTGTCCTGTCTCACCGTTTGCCCGTTTCCTGGTACTGTGGCTTTAGGGCTTTCTCCACTAGAGTACGTGTCCAGCCAGCAAGTATATGAAGAGACATGTTCAAGAGCAGATAGGCCAGGCTGAGCCCAGATCTCATCAGTCCATGGCCAACTTAACAACTGGGGTCTGGGAAACATTCTCTATTACAATTAAATCTGATTTTTCCTGGCTTTCCATGCCATTGAGGGAAAGGTCTAACTCTTGCAGAGGCTGAAAATGCAAGTTATAGAGGTTCTGTTGGGAGGATGATAGCTTTGGTCACACAACAGCTTTCTTCCATGGTAGCTGTTTCTGGTTTGTTTTTTTTTTTTTAAAAAACCCCAACCACATTGGCTACAACAGCAGAAAAAAAATCCTTATGTTAAAAAAAATCTGGATTAACCTCCTGAGAAACTGGCAGAAGAAACCGTCTTTGCCCTCCCTTAAATTATATGCTTGTGTTCCCCTGCTGCTACAATAAAATAAAATGAAAAAGAATCTTTTCAATTTTTCTTTCACCAGTGTGTTAAGATATTGTCAGGTCAGTCCTGGTGGTGGGGTAGCAGATGACTAATAGCTCTGTTTTTTAATTAAATGTTATCAGAAGAGGATGATAGATTAGCACCGCGACCCCCTGCATTTCCCAGAACATTTCAAAAATTACTTTTTGAAAAATGGACCTAAAAAGAAAAAAGAAGGGAGGTGGAGGAAAACATGAAATAATGATGGGAATTCCTTGTCCTCCTTGCTGGACTAGAACAAAAGCTTTCTGTCTGTCAGAGAAGGAAAAGCTTATTTATGTGTTACAGTTCAACCCAGTGCAGGCCTGCCTTGTACGTGGTTGGGATTTCTGCGGCAGAGTGGCATCTCACCTTCATAGTGAGATGAAGGCAGGCATTTCTACTGCCTCAGGAGAGGATTTTCTCCTATTAACTGTCTCCCTGCAGCAAACACTGGTGGCTGTGCTGGTGTAAACCACTTCAGCTGGTGCAAATAACTATGGACTCCCCTAGCAGCAAAGTGGGAAGGAGCTGGCCCAGAGGTTTTATGCACTGAAGGGTGGTTAAGTTGCACATTGCTCTCTGCTGCAGGTAAACACCGAGTATTTTGAAGGCATGATGGGCAGGATTCATCTCAATAACCCTCACATTTGCAATGCTGAATCCATACCTGGACTAATTGACCAGACTCTCTCTATGAGCAATGGGGAGAAAAAGGTCATTCTGGAGGTACAGGGTTTGTACACTAACCCGAGGACTTTGCATGTGCCACAGCTGTAAAGTGGGAAAAATACATCAAACTTATCTGATCTGGGCATTGTTTGATGGATGTGTTACTGTGCATACGTACCTGCATAAGCAGCTGCTTACGGAACAGCTTGCTTTGCCTTCACAGGTGGTGACCACGTATTAGAGGCAAACTCTATTGCCTACTTTACTTTGCCTCTGCAGAAGACGTGCAACAAACAAAACACATCAACTCCTCTTCCTCTTTCTCTCATGACATTATTGTATAAATTTTTGTATCACTGAGAATAAGCACTTTGCCTATGCCTGAGAAGAGATGTTACCTTTGTTTCTCACCTTACAATCTAAAAAAAAAAAAAAGAGAAAAAAGCACTGGAAGCATTGCATCCAAACAAGAGATGTAGGCATTTGTGATATTTAGAGCTGTAACAACTGAAAATGATAGAACATGGAAGACCGAGTGAGCCCCACATTTTTACTGCTGAGAGATTTACAGGGAGTGGGTGGGGGAACATCTGAGCCCATGGAAAGGAAAAAAAATCTCTGTCTTATCCAGAAGTAGCTCATAAGGGAGGGCTACCGTTCCACCCCTACATGAAGTAAAGGTTCAAAGTCTGAAATTGTTCTTTAGGCAGGCACCAAAATCAAACATCTCAGTGCAACTGGCAGGATCCCTACTTTCTGTTGAAAGACCTCTGGTCCTTTCTGGTCTTCTCACCTTTTTGTTATGACCATCAGTTAGAGCACTCAGGCCATGAAGACAGAAAGACACAATCTCTAGACCCTCCTTCATCTTTAATAAGCAGATTAAGTACATTGTCATCTGAAAATAAAGGCTGTTAAAGTGACTAAAGCCTTTCAGAGGGTTGGGTTTGGATTGTTCTTCTTAACATAGGAGCTTAAACTCTTCCTAATCTATATTTTAGGTCCCTCAGTGCAATTCTGGACGCTACCCAGAATGAACAAGTGGTGGGGAATAGGGATGCAATCTACAAATAAAATGTACTTTTAAACTTTTTATCATCATTGTTATTTTTATTAGTCAAGGTTTTGGCCCTCAGAAGCTGGGATATTTGTAATGAAAAAGACACAAATAGCTTGTAAGGCAAGCTATAAATATGAGAGACTGGAAAACTGGGCTAGTGCCCAGATGGATGATTATTTTTTAAAAGAAATGTATTTATATTTCTCCCTTTCAACCAAAAAGGTGTGTCAGTGCTGAGAGACAGAAAAGCCTTCTTTATCCTTATCGGGTTTTTTGCTGCACACTTTTTTTCCCTGAGTTTCCTCCATCTTTGGGTATGGTATGCACATACCATATAGCACATACAGTATTTCAAAGCAGCAGAGTTGTGCCTATTAATGTTAAAATGCTGACTTCCCAGATGCCTTGTGGCAACAAAGCCTGAGCTGCAGCATACATGCCAATAAAATCCTGCTTACATATAGTGGTGGGTGAAAATATGATAGAGGCTCTTTTCTCTGCCAGCTATATAATTTCTGTCCAAGGAAACTCAAGTGAGGTGCAGTTCTCCTGCAGATGCTCATTAATTCCTAGGTTCATTCGGAGTGTGCTATTGCATGAAAAACAGAAGAAACTGTGGGAGTTGGTATTTCCTTGAATTTTTTTCTCCTGGACCTGCACTGCACACGTTTTGAGCACACCAAAATGTCACTTCAGGAGTGAAATAAAAGGAAAAAGCTGCTACGTTGCTGGAAAAGAACCTGCGTCAGAGTTTACCCACTTTGCATTAAGGATGGTGACACAAACAGAGAGGCCTTGTACGCCTGTCAGAGTACCCTATGGCCAGTGACAGAAACACGGGCAGTTCTAAATTAAAAGAACATTTCTGTATTAATTTATCACTCTGGTTCACACAGGGCTAACTATTTTCCAGAAGTCGGCTACTGAGCCTCATATAGCTGACAGAGCTTAAACCGTTATGAAAGAAATACAGTTGCTTTCTTGATGTGATGCATTTGGCCTCATGAAAGGGCATTTTGTTTAGGTAGTGCAGAGAAATCTTAGAAAGTGCCTACGGACACAGATACGATCCCTGGGGGAAGGCAGCAAACCTGAGCAGAGAAAGCGGCATAAATCATGGGACTTAAGGTGCAGCTCATAAATCCAGTGTTTGTAAGGAGGTCTGATACGGCAGGACGATGTCTGAGCACTTTCACTTCACATAACACAGTATGTGGCATTTGCATCCACACAGGAGTGAAACAAGCTACGTTTTTTTACTCCTCCATGCTATGGGTGGATCAGATTCTGATACTGACTACATCAATGTAAATAAAAGAAAAGCCCTTGGTTTCACAAGAGTGACTCCAAATGTAACTTTCATATTTGGGACGCAGATTGGACTCTGTTCTGGTTTTGAATTATGTTTATTTGAAGTGAGATAATAATATCAACCTATAAATTTGTAAGTCTAACATCTGTACTTGCTACTCACAGTAATTTGTAGGTATACATATGAATGCTTATTTTATATTTGCATATTGTGTACTTATATATTTTGAAGCAAAATGGGAGATACACCAGCAGTTTTTCATGTGCCTTGGTCTGTCTGAGTAAAGTTGTTACTAAACGATGGCTGGACGCTGCTTAGATAACAAAAGACTGATAGCCAAGTAAACCTAGGTTTTCACAAGCAGTCTGTGCGTAACTCCTTGGAATTTAAGGCACTGAAGGGCCTTTCCAAATGGCAACATTTGCAATACTTTGGGGTTTTGGCTCTATCAGGTGAAGTGAACATCCTTCCCTTAATTTTTTTTTAATAAGCCTTCCCAGATATCTTCTTTCCCTCAAAAGTTTAACCCACAGATAAAGGAGATGAAGGGAGAGACCATTATTATCCTCTTTTCTGCAATTTGAGGATTGAAGTCGAGGAAGGAAAAATCTCCCTGTTCAAGGTCAGGTGCATTCATGGGACCCACTGAAAGGAAAGGCAGTTACTATGTGCTCCCGCTTCCTCTCCCTAAGTGGTGAAAACCCAGGGTTTTTCTTGGCTCCCAGCATTACTGATGGGTGGACTGTGACCTGTATCATCCCTGTAGCTGCCCCCACCACAGAGACCCCAGCAGCTTTTAAGGCTGTGGGTTCAGGTCCTCCGGTGTGGTTTGGCTTCTCCCACCCATCTGCTGAGGGGGGACATGGACACTGCCCTATTACATTACGATTCCAGTGGTTGCAGCTGTATCTTCATCAGATGAAGCTATCCAGGTATGCAGGGAGTCTGCTGTTATTTACAGTCATGTAAATTAGGAGAAAGTCCATGTACCTCCCAGACTTATTCTTCACTTACATTGATCTATGTCAATAGATTTTGTCCCCAGGGACTGGACATGGTAAAAATATTCTAGCTAGCATGGTGCAGGCTAGACAAGTAATCAAATATCCTACCTTCTTCGTTATTTCTTCATCCTCAGGCATTGGCAGAATTATTAAACAATCCTTCTAAATTAAATTTCTCTCTCCTTTTGTAAACCCAACATGGATATCTATGCTTTTAGGACATAACTGAGAGAGGCTATGAAGCTAATTAATTTTCCTCATCCATTTTAACTTGTTAACCATGGAAGGCAGTAGATGCTTTCTTCCTTTCCAGTACAATTAGCAGTAGCATATGTTTGCTGCACAGTAATTTATTCTAACGGAGGAAGATGGTATTTCCCTAATGATGCATGCTTCTGAGGAAAGATGAAGCATCTCTCCCTTAACAAGCATAGGCTTTTGGATGAGAAATCATTGTTTTCTTTAATCTGTCTCAGTCAGACACAACAAAGTTACTAAAATGGGTCCAACTCTCTGTGTTCTCAATAAGCGTAGCAATGACCTCTTCTCGTTGTAGCATCCAGCATTTCACTTGTGCTTTTGGTGATAGGAAATTGTAAGGGAGGTTAACCTGGAAGAATTTTAGTCTATTTACTGGCCACTGTAAAGCTGATTTATCTCCTGCAGCAAGCTGTTGTGTAAGTTTTGTGATTTGGGTCTTAATCTACAGAATTAGCTGTCTTTAAAGAAAACTCGCTCCAAATCATGGCTCTAGCTGCCGCACAGTACTCTACACAGAAGAGGAAGCTACACAACAAATCTGGAACTGTATGCTGTTCATTACTGCTTCTTTGCTGTGTCTAGAAGCTTTTTTCTAATTTTCAAAGTATTTTTTTTTTTTGAAGAAAAAATAAATATTTGAATGCCTGGGGCTCTGAATTTGCCATGGTTGCTGAAGGGTCCTGATGATGTCATTGGAGGACCAATACACTGAAAAACCATAATGTTATCTCATACTCCACATTAAGAAAGGAAGGATGTTTGTTCATATGCTGTCTGAATGACAAAAGCCTGATCAAATTCCTTGAAGACTATAGCAAATATCTGTACTAGTAGAAAGCCACCACTTCATAAACACTCGGTGCCAGTTTGCAGCAAGCAGTGACATGTTGGATGTCAGCAGTCCTCTGGTGAGCTAGGGGCCAGAGTGGGATGTTATGTTTTCATGAAATCAAAGACATCACAAATGAAAAAAACAGAAAACAGCCAAAACAGGAGGCCATTCTGCACCCCTCATCCAGGGAAAGGCCTCTTCTCTTTGAGGGGAAGAACTACTTGCATCTCTGCGTCAAGATTTTCAAACTGAGGACTAGAGGCACCGGAGGAAGGACATGGGCACAGCAGTGGGGCTGCAGAGACAGAAAGCCAGTCTCTGCTTCATGTCATTGTTTTTTATGGTGTTAGACCCTCAGCTGAGGGTACCGTATCTGCTGCCTGCTTTTCTGTGCCTGGCTGCCCACCTCTGCTTGCTGACCCCCAGCTCCGCTGCTGTCTCAGCACAGTAGGATTTGCCCACTAACAGCTGCCTCCTCCATGCAGGAGACCGTCAGCAGGTTCTCCCACTCCACAGCATGCAGAAGGTATCCAAAATTTCCCACTTCACTTTTTTCCCCTTGTTGTTCCCAAGGTTGGGAGCAATGCCTTAACTTAGGCGTAGTTTCTGGCCCAGGTTCTTTACACTGTTGTAGTTACAAACTTTTAATCTCTCTGTGATATGCTGCCTTTTGTTTTTTAGGAGAAATGCTTCTCCAACACAATAAAAGAACATCTGTAAAATAGATTTCAGGCTTCTCCAGGGTATCTTCTATTTCTTTCCACTTTTCTCCATTACAATGTTCGTCTTTTTTGACTCCCCTTCTCCTGGGATACAGAGGTATCTTCTTTCTCTTTCTCGAGTTCTTAAAAGTTTAAATCATCATTTGTTGCTGGGAAACAAGAAGTGTTTTCTTTATCTAATGATGGGCCAGAATCAACTGGTGTTCAGATTGCTGGCATTAGAAATCATTGTGAAAGCCTTTTCAGCAATGCCATGCACAGAATGCAGTGATCCCACCGCATGGTGGGAGCAAGGCCGTCTCCATCGGTGCCCTCAGTTCAAGGTGATGGACCAGGCAGTGCATCACACAGGCCAGAGTTGTTCTTAAGTTTGAACTAAATCAGGGAAATGCCAAGAAATGTGATGGAAAGGAGCAATGCCCCACGGGAAAACTCACGGGTGGTTACCAGAAAGAGCCCAGAGGGAGGATGCATTGTGTGCGATGTGTGCGTCTGTTTTGCAGGCTGGTGGCACCGACTGACGACTCCTGGTCCACACAGCCCTGCCCAGTGCAAACCTCTGATGGGTCCTGGATCCCTCCTGGAATTCTGAGAAGCTGCGTTTTGAGTATCAGGCTTCATTTATTTGGGGGATTTTCTCCTCTTTCTCTCCCCTTGCTTGCAGAGGTGCTAAGTATTAAAATAACAGAGGAAAAGGAGAAATCACATCTTGTCATTTCTCAGTGAAAGTCTGCCAGACATTTAATAAACTGCTTTATGTTGAAAACATTTGAAGAATGACTCTGCAAACAGTGATAATACTTAATCGTTAAGCTTTCAAACAGCCTGGCCTGACAGCCTTAACCTTTTCACTGTGCAAGTGAAAACATAAGGCATAAGTAAAACCCCTTCCTGCAGTAACTCCAGTGGACTGCGTAGCAGATTACACCCGGTATGAATTTACCCCGGCATTTGGTTCACTTCTAACGCCAAGTCATCGTGGCTTAGTTTGAACCCCAATGCCTGATATAAGACTCCCAATAGAGTTAATTACTCAGCTCTTTATAATAATCCATCGCCCAGTCAACCCACAAAACATTTCATCACAGTAGCAGCCTGAATCTTCAGTTAGGGGACCAATTAATCAAGCTGGCATTTAAAAAAATATAAAACCACATTTTATAATAGTGTAAAACATCAAGGTATTAATTTTAGTTGCATTTGGCATACATAGACATGCACACACAGTATCTCTCTACAGCTTGATTTATTATGTTTAAAACTGAATGGCTTTGGAAATCAATTTTATTAGAGTGCATTATTTTAAAACATAAAATAAAGTGAAAGCATTACTTAATAATGGCTTTTAAATTCTAGATAAAGATGCCCAAAGGGAAAATATAGAAACCCTGGTGTATTGTATATTGTTCACTTTTTGCATGGACTAGCTCAGTGATTTGGAAAAAGAAATGATGTAAATTAAGGAGTGTGTAAGGAGATGAAGTTTGTAGGTATTACCTCTTGTCAGTGTGCATGGGAATGAATGGAAGTCATTCGATTGTCCCCAGTGTGCTTTGGATCAGAAAATATAAATACGTGGCATCTGTCTCATTTAACAACAACAGTAACAGCCAAAAAGAGAAAATGAATGAGTGGTTGTCTTTTAAGAGACAAGAGCAAATCCGTTCTTTATTTGCAGATGTTTCCCCATCCAGAGCTGTATGTAGCGAGGGAAGGGGCAGGTTAGAAATTAATGAAGGAGAGATAAAAGTGTTGTAGCACTGAGAAACTCAGCCACGAGCCATTCCCAGCAGTGTGTAATGGGACCTCTCTCCACCTGTGTAATGGGCAGGCCAAAAGCAGAGATTTGTGTGTGGTTTATAGCAGCAAGGTGGGCAGCGGTTCACATTGAAGGGGTTGATGTGTAGCTTGGTGGAGCAACCAGTGAAGGTCACCACATCCAGACCAGTGCATGGACCTCACGGGCAACGTCTTGCTGGACTGTGAGCATGGCTTAAGGATTGAGGTGGTGTTGGCCATAGGCTGCAGCTCCTGCCTTTGGCCCTTTGCTCGTCTTCTCCCTGCCTCGGCTTCCTCTGCTGGGAGGTGAGGAATCTGCTACAGCTGGGACTTGTTCATCAATAAAGCGGTTATTCTGGGGAAGGACTTTCCCCAGAAAGGTTCACTGCCTTTTTCTGAGGTGCTGATTAGAAACAAAAATGAAGTAAAACATTGTCAATGTTTAAAAACTTTGAACATACATGCACACACATATATATATGTACATATACACGCATATGTATATATGTGTGTATATATACTTTTTCTTAGCAAAACGTCACTACTTAGAATGAAATCAATGTTTTCTATGAGTATTCTTCACCTCCAAACGAGACAAATGCTTCCACAGGAAGTTTTTAACCACTCACAAGTGTAAGGTACACTCGCTTTTGAGATCTGCAGCTGATAACTTAAAACCGACACTGGGGGGATTTGGCTCGGGAGCAAAGTCAGAGGGAGTGCAGGACAGTTTGACTGAGTTTAGTGCTGACAGAGACGTTCCAGCCAGTGTCAGGTATAGGGCCATGGAAAGATGAAAAATCAAAGGGTGATTATGGATTTGCTGGTGAAATTCACATTACCAATATCAACCTATCCTGGTAAGAAATCTCTGTGTACAAAGGATCTTGAAAGGCAGAAATAGGGACTACTGTGGTACACCCACTGGTGGTTTTTTTGAAAAGCAGCATTTGAAGAGGTTCACCTGCTTTTACCCACATCTTCAGCAGGCTCTGAGGGCTGAGATCTGCAGGAGAGTCTGGACTTATGGTCAAGAACAATGCCTGCTTTATCATGTCTATTTAATCCTGTTGGCATTAATAATGATTTGCACCAAGGAACAGAGCAGGGCTGTGGGTGCTGGCAAACCAAGACCTCAGTGAAACCCAAACTCTGTTTTTCCCCCAGTCTGTACATCAGGCAGCTCCCTGTGTGCCACCGATACTGTGGGGGTTTAACCCTGAGAGAGCTCTCTCTGCTTCCTCTATTTCCACTAACCCACCTTCCTTGTGCTGCAGGTTCAACCTCTCAAAATGTGGACTGTTTTTTTTCAGGAGTTGCTCCCTCTCATACAAGACACCTCCTTTGTGGCTTTTTTTTTTTTTTTTTTTTTTTAACAAAGTATAATCTCAGGATCTCATTTGAACTCTGTTGTGCTAAGACATTAATCTGCATTGCGTACTGTTTCGGAGCAAACAGTGCTGGAGTGAAAGCAAGCTCTCCCCGTCTGTATTTTACTCACTTCGCTCCTCTCAGCAAACAGAAATGACATTTTTGTGCACAATAGGCCAACACAAGAAATAGAGGGGTTCATTCTCGGAGGGTTTTTGTGTTTGCAAAGTTCTCCTACTATTTTATAAAATGAAGACAAGTCCAGCTGGGCCTCAAATGCCAAGCGACATGCCAAATGGCTTGTTAGCTAAGGGGCAGCAACAATCCCTCTGGGCCAGGGTCAGAGGACAGAGAAAGATTGATTTGGGAGACATTGGAGCAAATAAAGTTTCCAGCTAGGATTTATTAAACTTTTTCCTCCTTTACTTTAATCCTGGTGTTTTACTTTCATCCCAGCTCTCCTGCCAGTATTTGTAGCTGCTACGTACTATGTTGACCGCTGCTGCTTAAGCCCAAGCAATAGGTGGCCAAAGTCATCTGACATTATAACAGGTCTGATACCCATGGGTTCATAGTCCCGAAAACTGCATTAACCAGGTCATTCTAGGTATGGCTCTGGGTGGAGTTTTTCCCAGTTAAGGTTACTCCTCTCCAAGAAAAAGGTTCTTGGTGTCTCACAGCTGAGAAAGGGCCTGTTGGCACAAAACTGGATGGGAAGAGAAGAGAAAGGACAAGTCTGACGTCTGTGGGACAGACACTCCTTCTCCCAAATAGCATCCCTCCAGTGAGAGCAGGAAGGGCAGACTCAGCAATGCAAGTCTCCCGTTCCACTTTTGCCCTTTTCTTTTTCTCACCTTCTTATGAGAGGGTCACAAGAGAGGGTCTTGGAATCCATGATGTGGCAACATTCAACTTCCCATACAGGGCTGATAAAACTTCAGCATGTCCCATTGAGTTCAGGATGTTGGAGCTAGCTTGGACTTGCTGGGACTGGCTCTGGGACTTAGGCCCCCCATCTGTTTAGCCTTGACTTGCCTTCAGCACCTACTTTGCAAGCATGACCATCCTTTGTTCCTTACCCTCAAAAGCTGCCACGAACAATTTCCTACACAAAACTGGCAGCATATGAAAATTGCAAGTGGAAAGGAGGACTTATCTGAAAAAAACCTAATGTCTTGCGATATGGATAAATGTGCTAAAAGGATCTAAACTCAAATAAAATTTCCTATCCCAGGGTATTTAAAACCCCATTCTTCTTCTGAAAGGCAGAATGATGGTAGAAGGAGAATACATCTCTACTGTCTATGGTTGTCACACAACATGGCCAGGACATACCCTCCAGAGCACACAGAGCACACATGTGCCGACCATACCCAGATCAGGTCTGTTTGAAACACTCCTACGGCCAAAAATCAAACAGAAGGTACCGTATTACAGCTACCTTAGACACCACGTTTTCAGAGTGTGGCCATGCTTATATTGCCAAAAAAGAAAAAAAGATATGTGGGTAATGGTCCCTGTTCCTGAAGCCAAGTTGGACAGACAGGCTTCTGTCCATACTGCTTAACTCTAACTATACTTTATAGCTCTTTGCCTTGACTCTCCTCTAAACCCCACGTGGTCCTATGCCACATAGATCATTTCTGTGTATTTCCAGCTCACGGTGTCCAAATACATGTGAGGGCTGAGCTGAAACCACAGCAGTAGCATTGTTTACAGCGTAATACTGAGAGAATGTGGTCCAAGCCCTGGAGTGTGACATGAGGGTGTGTTTGAGAGAACAAAGAGTACTTGGAGAACCGTGCCAGTTTGTGGAGTCCAGACCTGGGGCTCTTACACTCGCATACCGTGCTGTCTTCCCAGCATGGTCCAGGGAGGTAAGTGTTCCCAGAACCAAGGTTGGGCTTGGTCCATACCGAGCTGGGGAGCCTGCTAACCATGAAGCCATGTGGCTGATCAGTTGCCCAGGGCCTGAGTTTGTCCCACAACGCTGTGTTATTTAGCATTGTGTGTATAGCTCTTGACCAATTTGACTTCATGTAGGAAACCCACGACAGAACTAGGACATGAGCCCAGCCCTCTGGTGTCCTAAAAGAGTACACCATTTCCTTCATCTGGTTTTATTTCTTCAGTCCCTGGCTTTTCTGTAGCATGGAGATACATTTCTGTGGTCCTGGGATGAAAATAGTAATGGCCCCACTATTGGGAGGAGGTACTGAAAACACAGTAGTGACCCAGAACCTCCTGACAACTTGGGACCATTTCAGCAGTCTACCCCCGGGAGGGGGAAAGTGGATGTCAGGCTGCCCTGGGCCACGTTTTGCCACTCTCTGAGTTGCCTCTTGTCAAAGTTGTCCTTTGATAATGCTGTTGGCAGCACAGCCCATGGAAAGCACAGCCCACGGAAAGCTTGTCTAAGTCCAGGTGATGATCATACATGGCTGGGTGCAAGCAGAGGAGGGTGTTCAGGGGATTGCAGGTGGCTCTGCATGATCTTCTCTCAAAGAAAACTCCATTTGCCACTGCTTGGCCACTGGTTTCCTTGGAAAAAATCCTTATCCTCCTGGAGAGCTCCTCTGTGCTTGTGTAACCCCAAAAGAGCTGAAATTCATCCCTCCTGAATCCTGCAAAAGCCCAAGCCCACGTGATGAGCTCAAATTATTCTCTGGCTGCAAAACACAGCCCCAGACTTGAATTCTCTTCAAGTTTGGTGGATTCAATGCTGGGAATTTGCTTCCACCCATGCCAGAGGTAAAGGGATTAGCTGTGAAGCCCTGATCCCACTCCACACTCTTCCCAAAGCTTAGGGCAGCCTGGGCTCCCGGGCTGAGGTTCAGGCCTCTGCAGCTGAAAGTGCTTAAATAGGAATGTCCATCATTCAATGTGAATAAAAGCGAAAGTGGCCCTTTTAAAAGAGAGCAATGACTTGATCAAAATGCTGCTTTGTCATATCTGTTTCATAAAAATTTGCCCCCTCCAGGCCAATCCGGCTTGATGTCAATGGTGAACGCCAACCACAGCCTTGTCTTGGTGAGCACCGCACAAAGCCTTAATTTCACAGCCTTCAAACAACAGTGAAAAATCACCAGGAACTTTCTCCTTGGCTCTGGGATCTCCCTAGCAACCGCAGGCCAAGCATACTGTAATTCAATTTATGCCTTGAACTCCTTCAGGAGTCTCTTCTTTAAAATCTGTCACAGTCAACGTGCCTTGGGAAACTATTATAAGCGCCTGAACCTTTGACCAGCCGGAGAAAGTAAGCGTTAGTATAAATCTCGTAAGCATGTTTGGTCTGTTTTTATGTTGGGCGTATGGTACATTTAACATTCAGCCCATAGCCTCCATCTCTTTTCTGCTTGGGAAATGCACCCCGCATCTGTCATACTGTCTGCACTGAAACCGGGCTACCAGCCCCGAAAAGAGGCACGGGGGAAATGCCTCCGCTCAGCCAGAAGAATTGCTTTATGTGGAAATGCACGGACATGGCCCTCGGCTCGTTGGGAGACGGGGGTGTCATGGGAAAGATAAGCAGGAGTGACCTGGCAGGTTTGTGAATGTCTCAATCCGGGACTGAAGTGGGTTTAACAAAAGAGTGAAAGCTTAGCAGGAAAACACAAATGATAATGAACTGCTCACTGTGTTTAAATAGCCATCCCCAAATAGTTCTGCAGTGAACATTGTCAAGTTACTTGAGTCAAAATGAGGTTTATAGGCCTGTAATTTTGGGGGCTATTTGTTCAGGAGCACTCTGTTAGCATCTTGAAAAAATTACTGCTTTCGCTGACAAATGCCATTTTTAAATTAACCATATGACACAATGTCTTATAAATAGGATCCCTTTCTGCCCGTTAGCTCTGTGTCTTGAGTGTGGTCAGAGACAGAAGGAACATGGCTTCAGTGAGTAATGCTTGATGGGAAACTTGTTGGCATTGCAAATCTCAGGGTGGATTCAGGCTAGCATCAGTGAGGGGGAGTTTACACCCGGGGAGAAGGAGGGGATCTGCTCCCCTGGGATTGCCAAAAGTCTCCATGCACCCTGGCTTTGATGGGATGGGCAGGTGCTCTGCACCTCTTGGGAACTGACTGCTAAAGATAATTTTCAAGTAATTACTAACTGGCCATGTTCCAACCCAATCTGAGTATTTATCCCAGGAGCCTCACCCCATCACACTGTGTCAGCTGGGAATAGTAAGTCTGTGCAGTGAGAAGGGATTTTCCAGCTGGATCAAAAATAGATGTCACACTTGTACCTTGGCTGCGGGACAGCATCCTAAATAAGGTGATGTAGCATAGTAACTCCAGGATGCACCTAGGCAGTGGTTATTATGGATGGCTGGTACAAGTTGAAATTGCTGCTTTCAGAGCATCACAGGACAGCTCCGACGGAAGATGCCGTGCTCAGCCCATGCAACCTGTGCTTGCAGAGCGGCTTTAGCTGCAGCTGTGTTGCAAGACATGGAGTAGCAGTCAGCAGCTAGTGGAATACCTGTGTGAAATCCCGTCAGCCCAGAAACGTGGAGGGTTTTGTGCCTGGTGCAGGGCTAGATTTGATCTTGGCAGTCTTTCCTCACATTGTTTAATATGTCCATATTTATGTTTTCAGTCCTCCTGTTTGCTTTGATCTCAGGGAAGTTTTGTAATGCAGGCTAGAGATGGTATTTGGCCAGGCGGTATATCCATTTACCGTCAGAGGACAACAGCCTGCAGCTTTTTCCAACACTTGGAGAAGCACTGAGATAAGGTCACTTTAAAATCAGTAAGGGCCTGAATCCTTGCCTTGGCATCATGTTATGCTGGAAGAACCTGCTTTGACTTTAGTAAGGCTTACAGGGATTTGGCATTGCAAAATAAGTGGCTGTTGAGAGGCAGAAAAGGCCGTAAAGAAATGATACGGCAATATGCAAAGCCACGCAGCTGGAAACTGCAGCGGTACGATATACTGCAGCAAAGCTGGAGCAAATGCCAGCTCAGGGTAAATGCAAATCTGTTTTGAGTTTTACCTTTCCCCCGGCATTTCTACTTTTCCCATATAGCTCTGTTCGTTGGTCGAGCAGATCTGAGATATGGCCCTTTTGCTGTGTTTCTGTATACAGTGAGGGTACAGGGAGGGCTTAGGTGTGATAACACCATGTCACTATTCATTATGAACTCAAAATCACTGATGGAGTATCCATGGGTTCCCACAAAAACAAGGCTGTCTTTCATCTTGTCATCTCTGATTTATATAATTCCTCACTGTTCAGTCAAACTGAGCAAACAGGTGGAGGAAAAACACACATATTACTAATTAACCAGAGATCATTATTGTACACCAAACAATAATATCAAAACTCATCAGTTTCAATGGAGTGGGACTGTTTATAGAAGCATCAATGAGTGAAACATTGGCAACATCCCTTTAACTATTTGTGTTCCTAGAAGAAGTCTGGTCGTTATATAAAAGACAGGGCTAGATTTCATTCCCAGAGTGGTGTAGAAGTGGGTTCCTACATCGAGGTTAAAGCTGGGCTCCCATTTATTTAAGATAAATCAAGCATGAGCAGGTGGTGGCATTGGGTAACTTTGCAAGCTGCCCATAGTGAAGACAGCACAGGTCTGCCAGGGCTGCTGTCCCCATCTCCATCCCGCAGGCTGCTCTCCGTGGCTGTTTAGCAGCTAGGGGATGCTTGGATGCTTCAGACCAAAACCTAAGGCATTTGCAAGGCCAGGGAAGCAGATTATAATAGCTGCTTTGCACCAGGGGCACGTTGCTGGATCTACATCAAGAGAAAAAAAATTAAATATCATTTATCTTTCTCTGGGGAGTTTACAGGCCAAGTTTTGGGGGAATTATCTTTTTTGCATCGCCTGTTCGCTTGACTGTATAAATACAATACCTGCTTGAGAAAGGAACAACAGAGCTCCTTTCAGCCTTGCAGGATTTCAATTCACAGCAAGTTTATCTGACATCTCTCATGATTAGCTGTGAACTTATCTCAAGCAAGAGAGAGGGGTGGAGAGAGAGCAAGAACGAAGATAAGCACCAAACAAAAGATGTTTTTGTCTCTCTGGGTGCTGCCTTAAACAAGCCCAGTCTATCAGGTACTGAAATATGAAGTTGCACGTAAATTTTGCAGCAGGGAGCAGGAGGAAAGCATGGGATATAAACCCATTGTAGGCACCAAATGCGCCTTACTATTATTTATGTTCCTTGACAAATTGTATGGCTAATTCCATGCACTTAGTGGGAAAAATGCTGTTAGCAGGTAAAATCTTGCTTTAAAATGCAGTGAAAGATTCCCAGTGATTACAAGTAAGTCTGGGTCAGAGGAGAATTGATTCTGTTTCCAGTGGAGTCCTCTAGCTTGAAGGCATGAGAATACAAGGTGGACGTTTTCCTCTGGGGGCTGCAGGAATCTGTCTGTGTTCAGTTTTAGAGTATGATCCATTCCCAGTGAAGGTAATGAGAAAGGTCTGGTTTACGTGAGCAGTTTGAGGAGACAAATGGGCATTTTTACCCAGCCTCCACCACCTACAAACTGGAGGCCATCAAATGAAGTGATGACACAAACGTTGTCATTCTCACCACCATGAGTTGTTATGCCAAAAGTATATATTTAATCAAAAGTGTTTAGACAAAGCTGTGAAGGAAAATTCTTTAAAGAGCTAGTAAACATAAAGATGTAAAAGAGTCATCTCCAAGAGAGCAGGAAATCCCCGAGCCAGCAGGAGATTCAGGCAAGTGCCGCAGGAGGTGTCATGCTCATCTGCTTGAGGCTTCTTCTCTTCGTGGCCAGCCCTGGCCATCTCTGAAGAAGGACACCAGGGAAGCTGCACATTTGTTCTATCTCCATTCTTACAGAATCCAAAATAGAAGCAGGAAATCTCTTGCAAAATTGCCCATGATTTTTCAATAGAAAAGAAGAATAGCTTTATTTTCAATTAAACGGAGCACAATGTCCACTACTGGCTGGATGCCTGCAAGATAGCTGTTTTCAGGATGCTCTGCGCTGTGGTGTCTTACATTAATCAGGGGCTTCCCTCTGCTGTAGACATGAAGTTATTCCAGAATAGCCCTGAAGGAGTAGTTGTTCCCAAAATAACTATCCCTGAGTAACTCCATGTGTGGACATTTTATTCCCAGTTGCCAGAACCTTCTGCTGGTGGACTAATCTAAAATGTCTCTCTTTTTACCAAATAAGAGTCTTCACCTAAGTGTTACTCAGTAACTATTACTCTCTGAATTCACCCCACCTTTAACTTGACAGACCTATCAAGTATAAAGGGGCCCAAGGACACAAGTTTGTGTGGTAACAGTTGGCACATGTTGATTATTCATCGTTTCACAATATTAATATTGTTTTGTTCGTAAATGGCCTTTGCTGGAGTCACTGAAAGTACTTTGAGAAATCACGGTGGAGTAAGCAGTCTTATTGCCATTGCACAATCAGGAAAAACTGAGGAACAAACACAGTAAGACATGATTTTCTAAAATGGTTAATAATCTGAGATATTCCATCTTGGGTAAAACCTAAGTGGATGCTGTAAATGAGTGGCTTAGGGTCACTCAAAGAGAGTAAGAAAAGTCTGACCTTAAGGTAATGGTGAACATCTACACTTGGAAAATGAGACCTTCTGAATGGTCCCCTATTGGTACCCAAGACTAGAGGCACCAAAATTTTCTTGCCAGTCCTGAAGGTGTTGGCTTATAAACTGGTCACGCAGGCATTATTATTAGCATCATTATTGTGGTTTACACGCAAATATAGATTTGAGGGTTCTAATGCTCTACACGTTTGTCAAACTTACGGCAAATAGTGGTCCCTGGCCCCGAAAGCTTGTTCTCCAAAGCTTAAAGGCATAATCAGTGGGAGTAACACTGGACTGAAAGTGAGGCAAAGAAAAATAAGATTTGTCCAGCTCTGAGATTCTCAGGGAAATAGCAGCATGCTACCCGCTCAGCTGCTGTTGGGCTGAAATTTCTCATCTGCTTTAGAGAAGAGGGAGCTGGCAGGACACAGAGGGCAGACTTTGCAGTGATTTGGTGGGAACTCTTCCTTTTTCCCCATTTGGCAGGAAAAATGGTCTGAAAAGCACTTGGAAAGAGCGGGACTGGCCTCATCTCCCCCATCTGCCTAGCAACTTCAGGGAAGGTTTGGGAAGCAACACTAAATCATTTTCTTTCTCCCTCAGCCTTTTCCCCTTCTCCCAGACCACAGCCTGCATTGAATTTTGTCTCCTTCCCACTTTCTTTCTTCTGTTGCAACTCCAGTGGCGTACCCTGGCACTTTCCAAAGTGAAGTCAGATTTTGGCACTGTCTCTTCAGCTGTGATGAAAGTTACAACAGGGAGGGTAAGTGGAATTTGATAACAAAAAGCCTCTTGAGGCCTTTTCATCTTTGAACCACTGGCAGTCCCAATAAAGTCCTGTTTCTGTCTCAACATCAACATTCACAATTCTGGAAAAAAAAAAAGAAAATGGAAGATAAAATAAATAGGAATTACAGCAGCAGATCCGTTAAAAGACTTTCCTTTTACTGGATTCCAACAAATTGCTTAAAACACATCTTTAACTGCCTGCATTTTCAGGAATGTAAATACACTGAAGGACAGATTATACAGTCACAGCTCTCAGGGCCAGCATGTCAGGAGTACCAAAGACGGAGTCATAATCCTCCCCCTTATTCTTCCTGGCTAAATATTCTTATGTGGTCAGAGTGACCTACTGTGCAGTCATGTCAACTCCTAAGTGGTTTAAGATAAGTGTCCCTTGATGTCAATGGAAAGTTTGTAGAAATTTTCTGAGAAATAAGCATTTTGAAAAACCATCGACAGCTGGCAATGAAGAAAATACACTCTCCTCCCCTGCCCATGCTGAAATTCTATGCTCAAAAGTAAATATAATTTGAGCATAAAGCAGTAAATTTTTTCAAGCATTGATGTAAATAGCTGCTAGAAAAGAGAAAAAAAAAATCAGACTGAACTGTAATGACCTTTGTGTGTGTGTATTTGACAATATAGTGTCTCTAGCCAAGGTTTAAAAATGGTGCAGTCTTGCATCAGAGAGTAGACTGGACCATATTTCTAAACTGTGCTGCAGTATTAGACATACTCATTTATCTTCTGTTTCTTCAGTTGGATTTCACAGAAGTAAAGAGGACGTCCTTGCCAAAGCACATGTTTCAGAGTAAATAATGATGAAAAAAATGTGGTGTTTTGTTTGCCAAAGTGCAGTATTTTGCATTAATGCACAGAGGACTCCTGTAGTGGAAATGTCCAAACTGGGAGGACCTCCTGGGTCAGGGAGTGTAGGTGGTGTGGCTGTTTAGAGGATCTCAAAAAGTCCAGCACCAAACTGGAGAAAGGAGGCACTGGGCTGGCAGCAGCCCTCATTTTGCTCCTCGATGGGGTCCCTTTGCCTCTGCTCCGCACTGCACTGGTGGTAGGGCGCAGCCTCCCACTCTCACAGTCTGCAAGGACTGAGGTATCACTGAGATTACCGGCACAGCCTTCCACGTAAAAAGAACTAGAAATGTAACTTTGCCAGATTGGGACATAAATGTGTTTGTTTTGTTGTATTTTGGCTTTAGTCCACATCCGTCTCCAATAGTGCTGTTCTGACTACCTGGGGGAGATCAGAAGATTCTCCACACTGAGTTTTCCATGCTGCTTCTGCAGACCTTCTGCTATATCCAGAAGGAGAACTTTATGGGTGAAATAATTCCTCTGTATAGACATTGCCATGGTGTCCTCTTGGTGATGCTCAAAGCATTTGGCATCAGTTGCTAGAACAGTGTCTGAACACAGGGAGCAGAAGAGGCTTAGCCAGCCCATGCTGCACACCTTGCTAAGCACCCGTGGCTCTGGGTATGTCGGCTTGAGCCAAACTTGTGAGCAGTAACTGTGAAAAACGCTTTCTCAGCCACCTCTGGAGACTTGTCATCTATTGGCTTTTTGAGTTGGGGATCTCCAGAAATACACCCTCTGTCCATGTCCTTGTCTCCTCTATGATGTATTTACCTCCTCCCATCTCAGAAAGAGGAGGGAAGAAAACTTTGCCAAGTTACTTCAGCCATTATTGTTGTTTTGCCTCTGAAGGGTTAGATATATCTCATCACTGTTCCAGAGGCAACTAAAATCTGGCATCTGTTAATAAAAATATATTGTATGTGAATCCTGTTTGGTCTGGAGTATATAAAGCTGCTCTACTGCAAAAGATTCTGTTGATTTTATTTTTTTAAATAATACAAGAATCCAAGAGGGAGGATGAATTTTCCACTGAGTAGAGACAGTGAAAGTGATGATAGTGATAGCGATAGTGATAAAGGTCTCTCCATTTCACTCGTGGACTTTGTTAGCACTGCCCAGCAAAGGACAGATTCAGTGGCTGGTAGTTTTCTTGGGCATCAAGTTGATTTGCAGAAGTCTCTGACATGAGTAATACACACACAATACAGTGACATCAGCCCAGGTTTGAGAGGGGAAAATGCTCTCAGGCCTTCCATGTTTATAAGACAGGCGGTAAGCCAGATTTCACCCTGGTCTACATCAAAATCAAGGTTAGGTGACGTAATATAGGTCAGGATTCAGCTGTGTAAAACCTGAGAGAGGACAGAAAAGACTGTGCTGGCTTCCAAATGCCTTAATAAGGGCATCTTCTTTAAAGAGAGGGTTAGTCTAAAGTAACTACTCTTATGCTAACAGTTATGACTAGGCAACTGTAAGCATTTAAATCAAGTGGGATTTTCTATTCAAGGCACCACTGAAGACCACAGTTTTCATTTGCTTAATCTAGTAGCCCATGCCTGCTCAGGAGTGTCATTTGTTAGGGGGAGGAAGATTTAAAGTGGAGAAACATACATAAATGGCTTTAGTTGTAAAAACCAGCCCAGATAGTTCATGACTATCTTAATGTGAAACTATAAATTACTAAACCCACAGCTATGCTTTAAGGGAAAAAAAAAAAAATTAGAAGATTTAATTCAGCAGGGCCTGTGAAGCTTCATATTTTCTGCAGTTATCTAAGGAGCTTCAGAAAGAAGACTTTTTACACACACCACACACACTCGTACACGCACAAGCATGGAAAATCTCCAGTAATGGATGTTTCAAACTGCTGCAGCATCACCAAACCCCACAGAGTCCTTCACAGAAGGGAGCTTGAAATGTTCCTCCTGCATTGGTCCAGCTGGCTTGCAGCTGCACATCCAGGCATTGTAATGCCAGTGCCAATCTGATGAGACTTGAAAGACTGGGGACAGTCTTGGTGAGTCTTCGTCAAATTTAGTACTTTGCCCAAAATGTGCATTTACCTTGCAGCTTTGCTCTGTGGCTGCCAATAGAAGGTAGAATAAATGAAATAAAGGAAAAAAGGAAAATAATCAGGGAAAGATGCTGGTTGGTATAGCTGGCACTCGGCCTTCATTTTCACCTGAGACAGATGTAGGTGTGTTGGCAAAGGTTTATTTCAATTAATGCAAAATATGCACAGCCTGCTTCTGATCCGTTACACTACAGCCTGCCCACAAGAGGAGCGTTGATTTAGGGCACTCGTTTCATAGTCCTGCTGCAGTACAATATTGGTGGGTCTGAAGAGAGATTTGCCCTGACACCTTTTGTCCACAGCTTGCAGACACCATTGTCTGTGGTGCATAATCTGATTTAGCCTAATCCAGCCCTAATGGGAACTCCCACCTAGGAACTGGGGGAACAGGAGATATTGCAAGATTTCCAATAGGTCGTGGTGGTCTGTTTTGTTCCATTGTTTGCTACTTTAAAAAAAAAAGAAGCCTAACTTGAGCTCCCATTGGAGTGGACGGAGAAAGGAAGGCACCTCTAGAAGGTGGTGAACTGATCTCCCATATAAAACGGGTCTGAGAATTTAACCCGCTGACTCCTCGTGTTTTTGTGCATGCATGTTTGTGTGCTGTTCTTTTGCACCAGAGGAGTGAAAACTATGAAAAGCTGAACTAAAGGATCTTTACAAAGACCATCCAATCTCCATGGAAGACGTCTTTGGCAGGACATAGAGGTTTATGCCAGACTTGAAACTCTGACGTTGTTCCTAAAAATCCAGCACATACTGCAATACCTTCCTGAATTGGGACCTTCCAGAGTACAGACAACATGCATTTCTTTGCAGTCTTAATTGTTTGCCTTGATCCTATTCTGACTCTCTCCTTGTTTTGTCCTTGGTAGAACAAAGAAATCCCTAAAGCTCCCTTTTATCTCTTTCCTCTGTAAATAATTTTGGCGTAAGAGATGACTCCTTTTTAAATTAAAAAAAGATAACATTTAGTACTGTTTAATATATCATGCTGACTCTGAGAAAAATATCGATAAAGAAACTTTGGCAAATCAAAACCCTGGATAACACTAAAAATCTTTATCACCAGGCTACTAACTGTTGTAGTCCTAAATAAATACCTGAACACATATTACATTAAAATTAATTCCAGAAGCAAAAGAGAACTTTCTCTCTGCTGAAACACACTATTTTTCTTAGGTATTATGTTTATGTGCCCAAACACTAATAATTTGTTCTCTGCTTTTATTACACACCCAGAGCACACACACCCACCCACACACACACCACCCCCATTAATCAGTCAGGCTTCGTTGTCGGTCTTGATGTCTGTGCATCTCTCAGAGACAGTTGCACACACCTGAAGATGGTCCCAGATGAGGCTGAGACAGAAGATTGATAGAGGAATAAAATACCACTTTTTCTTCTGAAGGTACCTTCCTTGGGAGAGAGCAAGAGAGGAAACTTCTTCCCTGAGAGCATCTCAGATTTGTAGCTGTCTGCTCCCAACACCACTTTGATCTAGCAAAACCCGTAAGTAACCACTTACCTCTGGATACATGATTAAGTGCTATGAACTCTGCAAGGTCTCAAGTACCTACTTAAAACACAGCACATCCCAAAGTGCTCAGCTGAACCGGAATCCAAAGCCTGGATCCAACCTGATGCACTTGGGAACTGAAAATACGTCTCCCTACATAGCCAAAGAAGGGAAGAAAGTGCTTCCTCCAAAAGCTTTAGGGGATAATCCAACCTGTCGCCTAAAATAGATGTATTGCAGAGGAGTCTGATTTTTTACACTTGCTCCTGTTTTGCAGATTGTTGGCTAGTCGAACAGTGCTGAGAATAAACACCTAAAAATATTTACCCATAATACTTCAGCCTGCAGTAAAGGTGCATGGGATAGGACTGTCCTCCTACTGAAGGCAGGATGGTGGCAACCTGCAAGGGGATGATTACCTTCCCACCGCTGTACCCATTCCACCCATTCCCGCACCACGCATGCAGCAAGGAACCTACGGACAGGGAAGGGGTAACAGAGAGGAAAAGAGATCACTGACTCCATCCCTAAGGTTGCTGTCTCTCCTACCCATCATTTGGAAGGGGAGGGAGAAGGGTGCAGTGCATGGGCCCTGTGGTCCCTGTGAAAAGGATGCAGAGGGATGCATGGAGCCACTGTGACCCCGGGAAATGACTGCCTGCTCCCAGCGAGTTTAATGATCTCCCCAGCTTCTACCCCCCCAAATCCCCTTGCCCCCTGCTCAGCTTGGTTCAAAGCAGAAGAGGAGGAAGGTATTAGGGGTCCTCATTTCTCTCCAGGAGCCCCTCTGTTTGGCTCTGTGTCCTTTTACTCGACACTTAGAAGAAAGTGATAACAACAGCAAAATAAACTTTCAGCAGTTCCAATTAAAAGAAAAAAGAGTCCAGTGTTTCCTCTCTCAGAAGCACAGAGCTAAAATGTCAGCTGGCTATCAGCGATACCTGGAAAACACTGCGTTTGGTGCCAGCAAAGCTGATGAGGGTTTTTTATTTTAATGGCTGTGCTCTGAAAGAGCTAGTTGTTAGGTACATTGTACACCATGGGAATGAGGTGTGGAGTATTTTTGGTCCTGGCACTCTGTTTAGCTTTTTTTTTTTTTCACATATCCTTGCAATCTCCAAGGGGGGAATGAGGCAGTGAGCGCTCTGGGTTACTCTGAGGGGCTATGTCTGCTGTTCCCATCACACCCATGTTGCTGAAGGGATGAAGAACTTTTCTTATGCACATCTGTGTTTCATGGTGTGATTAAATCAAGTGTTTTGTGCCAGCACAATAGTTGCAGTAGAAAGAGGTGCGAAGATTAACACATCATGTAATCAGAGAGAGCTTACAGTAAAGTAAGATGCAACCAGTAAAGGACAGCATTGTCTCATGTGTCCCCATGGAGTGGGAGTTTGGGTTAGATAAGGTGTCCTAGACTTTTGGAGGAGAGGACAGTATAGCATTGCTTGGGATAAATATCAGCTATTCTAGAAAATTCAGTCTTTTGCTGTAAACCTACTCCCTGATAGAAGAGCTGAAAAGCTGCACAGTGCATCTCCTTACAGGGCAACAGGCTGCAA
Organism: Cariama cristata; assembly: GCF_000690535.1. Taxonomy (NCBI): domain Eukaryota; kingdom Metazoa; phylum Chordata; class Aves; order Cariamiformes; family Cariamidae; genus Cariama; species Cariama cristata. The sequence continues at coordinate 175,390 of NW_009616906.1, forward strand.
ATATTGATGATTACTGGAAAAGATTTTTTTTCCCCACAGCGTGAAACATGAAAAAAGTGAAAGTAAAATTCTGCATTATCCACTTGGACAGGGCTGGACCACGTCCTCTTGGCCTCATATCAGACACACTGACTACCCACCAGCCCGGGTAACTCAGTGCGCATTGCTGAACGTCTTGCAAGCCTGTCTGGTAAGTGAGATGTTGTTACATTGAAGGAAATTTTTTTCCAGCAATACCTTCTTCTCCTAAAACAATCTGCACCCAACTTACTGGCTGTACAAGCCCAGACATTGGTGCCATAATTTTCTATAGTCTGTATTTGCTACGTCCTGAGTCACAGGGTTGATAGAAACAGGGACAAACCATCATAAAGTCTGAATGCAGCAGAAATCCTGCATTAAGAGTGAGTGGTGGTCAGGCTTTTGTTTGTCCCTAGAGGGAAATGTTTGTCATCTGCACTGTCCCTTCCTCCGAGACAAATGGGGAATGTGGTCTGCTGAAATAGGATTGATCCTGCCTGTGCTTGGTCCAGCACAGACCCTCTCCAGGAAAAGCATCTCCATCTCTATCTGTTCCCCCTGTCTCTCCTGAAATACAAGCAAGTGCTGATCCTTTTGCTTACTTTTCTTAGTGCCTTGTGCTAGGGTTTCTCTTGACCAAGCAAAGCACTGATTTATGGTCAGATACACCCTTTAGCTTTTAAGAACCCATATAAGGTGCTGCTGCTATTTCTGCTTTTGTGCTTTTGTTCCCAGGTGAGCTGTAAGGTCTCCTATGTACTGCGGCTGCTGCTGTGCACCATTCACTGATACAGGGTTAAGGATCCCACAGAAACCTCTGGACAGCTGCAGGTAAAAGATGATGGCATTATCTACCCTTAGTTATACATTTCAGGACAGCATGAGGTGAGTCAAACCTTTCCGGAGCTCTGCACTGAAATGAGCCCTGCTAGTGAGTGAAATGCTTTGCAGAGCAATGCACATGAGTAAGATCTGAGTTTAGTCTTAAATAATTAGAAAAATTCCAAATAAATCCCTCCTCCCGTTTTCTCAGCCACATCCTGCCTTTCTGAGGCTTGACACATAGAGTTTAAGTCTTGGGAGATGGCACCGTCTCTGTTGTAGCATCCTGGTCAGGACTGAGCAACCTGCCAGCATTCAACTAAATGTGAGACATCTTTCACTGTAACAGCACCCATAGTACAGCTCCATCCCATGTAGATACTGATTTATTCATAGTGTGCCCTATTCTTTGCAACCAGTAGGCTAATGCGTGGCTAAATCTAATAGTCCTGCAGTCTCAGAGACATGAGCATTGATGGTCCCAAAGCACATGATGCATTATTTTATGAAGAATTGCTACACTTACATATAGTTAAACCTTTCTCCATTAGGTTGGTGCTCTTGATGATGAACTTGCACCGTTAAAGGATTAGAAAAGTGCCTGTTTCTCATGAGGCGCTTCTGCCAGAGTGACTTTGTGAGGCAAAGCCACTGCTTGAGACATATTTTGAAAACTGATTATTTTGACTTACCCAGAAATAACCCCTTTTCTTTGACCCAGTTGGACTTTGTTCAGAAGTTACTACTTCAGAAATTTTTCAGAAATGTTTTCTTTTTCCTCTTGGGAGTTTTAGCAAAAATGAAAGCAGCACTGTTTCTTTAGTATTTTCCACAGAAAAATTTAAGCTTTTCTCAATAAAGGGCAAATTTTTCTGCAGCTGAAACCTAGAGGATTTTAATCTTTTTTTTTTTAAGGTTAAAAATGCTAATGTTCTACCCTGTAGGAATTGCCATTTACATGCCTTGTACTCACATTTGCTTCAATTGACCAGACGCACTCAGATTCTCTTTCCTGTGATACACCACAGCCTTCTCTCATAATGTGAAAAAGCAGTTGTGTTCTGGGAGATAAAACTTGGCCAAGCCCATAAAAGAAAATGGGGATATAAAGGGATCTGAAACCCTCACCGTTTGCTGTGAAAAACAAGCTGAAACTAAACATTTTATTTTCAAAGTATTTGAATTATGAAGGAATACTTGGCATTTTCCTCAAAAAGCAGAACTTTCACAAATAAATTAATTCTGGAAAAAAAGAAAAAAATGACCCCTTGCCCCAAAATACCTCATTTTCCACTGGAAAATATCTTTTGTGGAAAGTTTTCATGATCTCCATATTTGTGTTCTTAAGCCTATGTATGTGCTAAAGTGGCTTTGCTGATCAGTACTTCAAAACTTTGCATGCTGTAGAATTTATACATTTGTTCCCAGCCAAACCATACCATATAAAAGCTGGCTTATTAGTAGTAATATTGAAAAAACTGGCTAACAAGACATCCTGGATACTGCATACATACTGATGCTCTTTATAGAATAAATGCTCTGTGCTCTGATGTGGCAAATGAGGTCATTTGAGTGCACTAACTCTGGTCTTCCTCTCCCTGTTCTGCTTGAAAGAGATTTGAATGTGAAAAGGTTTTGGCACTCAGGCCTCCATGGTTTGGAACAGCTTTCAAAATTGGAGACTTAAAGGTCACTTTTCTCTGAAGAAGTAAGAGACCCAACCCCAATACCAGCCATCAAAGAAACTCTAAAAAAAGAGATGTTTTCAAAAACACATTGAGTAGACTAGGGAAGTAGCTGTTCCCAATAAACATGTGAGACTTCTGCATTGAAAGTATATTGTTTTATCCCTGCAGCATGACCCCGTCTGTCAGATAAGGAGAAGCATTAAAATAGGGAGGATGTGGTCTCTGTCTTCGAAGTTGGAAAACAACTTCAAGCTTAGGAGGATTGTTTTTTCTCCTCTAAAATTAAAAGCAGTGCTCCTGTTAGCTTTCTAAACTCCATCCAAATTCAGCTGATGCTCTGACAGGGAAAAACAGGATTTCAAAAGCTATTTCACATTTACCAGTGGTGACAACTGGCTGGGAGATGGAGGCGAAGGCACGGGAGAGTAAGATACGCTCATACCATCTTTCCCCTCTGCCCACAACGAACTAAAGGATGTGTTTGCCCCAGGAAAAGGCATAAGGCACTGAGAGCCCTGGGCACCCTAAAACAAGGGCCATGGTGCAATTTTGCTGGGCAGGGAGCTGCCTGGACCAGCCATAGGATGTTCTGGTGGCCATGGTGTCCTCCACAGTCCTCCTCAGGGAGCTAAAGTGCTTAATTCTGGGCTGGAGGGAGATACCTGACAGCAGCCGAAATCCACAGCAGCAGATCCCTTTTGGGGGGGGGTTGAATGTAACCTTCCTCACCCCAGCAGAAGCAGAAGGACATGCTCCCCATCAGCTAATCTTGCCTCTTACTTCGTGCTTAACAGCCTGGTAGTTCCTGCAGTTTTCGATTTAGATCCAAATCCTTCTTCTGGCAGATGCAGAGCAGGATTTGTGCTGTGCTCTTCTGTCTATGACCAAGCAAGTCGGGGGCATTCTTGCCTCTCTTCACTAGCAGTTCACTGCACCATCGGGTCTAGCAGGACATGCTCAGAAAATAATTCCCAGGCTAGGAAAAGTCCCTTGTTTGTCAAGCAGGCTGGGCTTAGCTCTCCAACAGCCCAGCACCAGCACCAACACCCATGTTCATGTCTAATGCATGCACAGATGCCCCTTTGAAGACCAAGCTCCTATACATCCTCCTTCATCTACCACTGCTCAACCCTGTGACTTGGCTCTACGCCCCCAACTCTATGACTTGTTGAGGCTAATCCTTTAGGAGTAACATGTAGGGCCTGAACAGGGAGACTGATGAATATATCAGACGATACAAGTTTTTAAAAATACCAGTTTGTTGGATACATATTGTAAATACTGCAGTTTTCCTGTTCAAGCAATCATAGCTGATAATTTGTCTCTCACCATAATGCTGCATTTTAATTGTACTTTCTGAGCTTGTAGTATTATCTCAGTCAAGTCTGTGGGATTACTGAACTGCTTGACAGGCTTTCACCCACAGTCAGGGAGAGGTATTGTAGATGTCTCTCTGCTCTTTGAGGACCAAATCACTGGTGCAGTGAGGAAAGCATTTCTGAAACCTCCAAACTGCCTTTTCCATCACTCACCAGCCTGCACCCCAGTTGGGTGGGCTGACAGCAAATCACTGTGTTCAAGCTTACAGCACATTGAGCTGGTTTTAAATTTCCTACTTTCTAAACCATGCTGCAAACTGAATCAAAACACTTTCATTAGAGGGATGAAAATAAATCCCACTGAAGCTGGATTTTATCATGTGGATCTATCAGAGACTAGCAGACTGAGTTATGTGGGGTTCAAGGATGTGGCCATCAGCCACCAGAGCCAAATGTGAAGCTGTGGAGCGTCTCTGCTGCATGCCCAGATACGAGACTCTGCAACCAGTGTCACCACCTCGGAGGACTAAAACTGGCACGCTGTCAGTCCTCCATTCGGTTTTCGGGAAACCTTAATTTCCATCAGTGGAAATGGGGCTGGCAGCATCATAAAACAGGCTTTGAATTATGCTGAATTTCCAGAACTAAAGCAACATTTTGATGGCATTTCTACTTGTGATTACCATCCAAATGCAAACGTAAGCCTTGCAGCACATGTTTGAGAAGGGGGGTGGGCTCTTTCAGGCATGTCTTCACATCAGGGTTAGAAAAAGCCCTAGCTCAGGAGCTGCTCCGAACCTTTTCCTTGCCCTCGCTGAGAATGCTATCCTGGTTAGCTTGTGCTCCCAGCTGGGACAAGCTACCCCAGCAGGATGCATTAGCTAGAGCATTTCTTTTGCTTTCACTTAGCAATCTGCCACCACTGTTAGGAAGATTTGCCTTACATTACTCAGCTGCTAATAACTCTCTCATCCCTTCCCCAGCCTCCATCCTGCATCCAGGAGAACAGTCCCAGTTCACTGGGACCAGTCCCCACAGAGCAGTGTGCGGCATGCACCGCAGTGTGAAGGCAACTCATCAGAAGAAATAATCACTTAATTCTGGGTTTGTAGCCCCTGGGCTAACCTGGGGCCTGACCTGACCAGCAGCCTAGGTGGACATGTTCCTATCTGGAGACAGGTCTTTCTGAGAGGGAGATGAAGGTGTCTTTAGCAGAGCACGGCTCTCCTGACCATGCAAACACTGTCTGTTTGCAAGAACAATTTCAAGATAGTGTAATGTACATAAGTCATTGACTGCCCTCTTGGCTACAACAGCAAAAATACACAAGCATGTAGGCACAAATGTAAACAAATGCATATTATTATGATTTGCAGCTGTCAGAGCACTTCCTGTCACTGAAAGAAGTAAACTCAATTACCAAATCTGGAACGAATCACCATCTTAAAATGAAAAAAGAGCAAGCTGCCTAAGTGTATGCACATTCATTCATTGTAAATCATTTTCCAAGAATAGATGGCCAAATCCTCAGTTGGTGTAGGCTGGTGTCAAATTTTGACAGCTAAATCAAGTCAAGAGAAGCTGGCTTTCCTGATGGGTGTTAGCTGCAGATTTGATCCTGTATATTTGCTAATCTATTCGCCTGAAGACCATTCAAATCTAATGAGAATATCACAAGGGTGGTGTTTATTAGGGGCCACCTGCATCCTCTAGTACTCATTTGCCTGAGCATCTAAATGGGGCTGAGGAGGTCTGGGTTTTATTCCTGACTAAGCCTCTAACGTTCAGTGTGACCCTGAGAGTGTCCTTCATCACCTTTGTCACCGCTGGTCATAACATGCAGACCAGCAACATCAAACTTCAGAACACTAGATGGAGTAGAAAATGCCCTAGATCAAGACAAACCACTGCACAAATACAAGACCATGCCCAATCCTATCTGTCCCTGCCACATACATCATAGCCTCCAAATGTCCCTATAGACTCCATAGACTCCTGACCAATTCCTCCAAGCGCTTCCCCTGTTACATTCCCTCTCACTGGCACCCTCATTTCTCATTGCAATGGGGATTTCTTGGCTGCACAAGGAAGTGTTTCCTTCAGACTCTAGAGAGATGCCTCTGTGTACCTCCTGGAGATGGTCGGCATACCACTAGCCATACATGAGATGCACTTTGCAGCCCCCTTTTAGAGACTGCGAGCCCTTGGCCAGGGCTATCCTTGCTGTGTGTTTGTACAAGACTTCATGCACTGTGGTTCTGCCTCAGCTAGGGCCTCAAAAATATGGCTATAAAACCAGCTATAAATAACAGCAGCACAGGACAGGGTGTTAAACTCACTGATGGCATCTGAGTCATCACTTCTGCCTCTTGATGGCATGACCTTGGAGGTAGGCTGTTAAGTCTGTAAAAAAGGTTTAGAAAAATAATAAAAAAAGTCTCTCAAGTCCAGTGTCTTACTCCAGTGATAGCAAAAAGGGTAACAGGAGACTGTTGTTCTAACGCTGTGCCGCCTTTCAGATCTTGTTTTTGTTTTCCTGCAAGGAACAGGACTTTATTAGCTTGTTTCTCAGTGCACACATGAAGCCTTTCATCAGTGTGTGTTTCAGTAACGGGCCCCTGGATATCAGTAACATTGACACATTCATACAATATCCCACCCCGTGATTTGCGGCGCTCCTATGGCTCGGCACTATTAATGTATGAGTGACTCTTTTCATTACCTTGCCGTAGATCAAGTGCTGGCCTCTGATTTTGACAGATGATTCAAATACATCTGGTTTTCCTAACTTGAGTCCGTTTAGCTCCTCCAGCTAGTGCTAAATGATGTTGTTTGCCAGAGAAGAATAAACTATTTTGGAGGGATGTACAAAAGGCACTTTGATAGCTGAACTGCAGTCTGGGCTAGGAGCGAACACGGTTGTGCCTGAAAGGGGGATTTCAATGGGGAGAAAATCTGCTTGGGTGAATTTTTTTCTGGGATCGTTGACGTTTTGTTGAGGAGAAGGCAACCTTCACATGAAGAAAGTTGACAACGGTCCCATTTATAACCTATGATGACCATGAAAGTTTCATTTTCTGTGCACAGTGAAAGATCCCTCTATCTATTGGGATTCCTCTTGACATGTGACAAATGCACCCCCAATACGGTGCCAGCAGCTGCATTTTTCTTTGACTTCTGACATACCACATCCTAAATTTAATTGCTTTAATTTGTTAACATTATTTTATACTTGACAAGCATCCTTTCTAAGGTGCTCACTGAGCCATGGCAGCTCACTCTCACCGTCGAGAAACTAAGAGACCCCTGTTGAAGTCTGCTCCGGCGCAGCAGATTGCTGTACCTACTTGAACTAGTGTATGTATTTGCTTAAAATAGGAATAGGATAAAATTCAGGAACAAACTCAAAGAGGAAAAAACATGCTTTGCTTCCTCTAGAGGAGCCCCTGCCATCAGAGCAGAGAGGTGTGTTCCCGTACCATGTCTGACTCACTAGTGCAATGCAGTTTAAATACTTCACTCACACTGGAGCAGTTGTATTCAGAAGAGTTGAAATAGGCCCTTGTCCCCCCACACGGCCTGGGGGAGGTGAGCACTGCCCCTTGAGATGGAAGAAGGGACGTTTGCACTCTCTAAGGCAAAGGACCGCGGGTATCCCGACTCCTGAGAAGGAGTTCAGCTGATGTACAAAGGATGGGTAGCAAGAGGGAGGGACAGCCATCCAAAGGAAGTGTTCCTGGCTGAGTTCTGTGGATCTGGTTTTAATGGGCATGAGGAGGATCAGGTTCTGCAGACCAGGAGGCACGGCTTCATCTCCCTGGGGAGCACTTGCACTTTTGCCTCAAGCCAGTGACCCTTCGCTGAGCTAGTGTGGCACCAGTGACCAGCTCTGGAGCGGGTACAGAGCAGGGAACGATATTGAAGGTTACCAGCAAGTGTCAAATCTTAAAGCTGCACTCTGAACATACAGTATCTCCTGCTTCAACCTCTCCTGCCTCCAGCAACGTCGCCAGCACACCATTACGAACACCTTTGGGCCCTGCCAAGGCTCTACCAGGGACCCATCTATCTGCATATCTCCTGCTGTCTATGCTTCAGAGACTGTGTATTGTATATCGTGCACAAGTAGAGCCAAAGAAAGTCTCAACCGGTTCGTTTGGTGCTGAAATAGGGTACCCACCATGAGGAGAGTGTGCAACCACCTGGGAGATCAAGGGAGCCTAGGATAAAACTGACTGGGGCATCTTTGTGCATGCCTCAGCCCCTGCGGTGTCCAAATCAGTGGCTCTTTGCAGCATCCCCTCTGCAGGGTAAGAGGGTCAAGCTGTGGTGATGTTCATTGCCAGCTCTCTGGGGACATGCTTGAGAAGGGCAGGTCACAAAGCCAAGCAGGCTTTGCCTTTGCTCTCAGTGTGAAGGCACCCTGATAGCCATGGCTTTTCTAGGAGGATTTTAGGCTGAGGAAGCAGTAGCTAAAACAGATATAACTGGCAATGAAGGATATCCTGTTCAGCCAAAAATAAAATCTGCAGGAATACAAAGGATCAGAAAAAGCCGGACTTTGCAACCCTAGAAACTTCATGTGAGGAAATCCTTATCCCATCCAGCTCTTACCATTGGCCTGAGAGATAGTACTTCACTCTGGGACCCTGGCAAGGCTCTTACCTAATACCTAATGAGCTATAAAGGGGCTTAAACTACTGAAAGATTTTCAGGAAAGCCTCCAAGGTATTTGGATTTGCAGGGATGCAGAGGGGAAATCTTAGGTACTTACGTAGTTACATGCCTGACTACCTCTAAAAATCCACCATTTAGTCTGCAGTTAGTATAAAGCAGCCCAGGCCCCTGCACGCACAGAATTGCCACCTGGATATTGGCCACCAGGAGATGTCTTGGCCTTCATTACCCAATGGCACAGCCTCCATCCCTGGTGAGATAAGCATCTGTGCCCAACTCGGGGTATTGGCTTGAGGTGTGGCTGAAACCAGGAGAAAAACACAAAAAAAGGAGTTAGGTGTATCCCTTGAGAAGATCGATCTTTGCAAGATCAGACTGGCGTTAAATCCAATAAGCAATAAAAATATCCACACTTTGGAGCCTAAACCCACTCCTTCTAATTGTCCACTAGAGGGTTTCTTGTACTTTCCACTGAAATGCCCGGCACCGCTGGCTCTTAGAGACAGGGTTCGGGGGACCCCAGAGGGAGGATGGTAAGGACAGACGAATGCAGGGAGAGCCCACATACCAGGGACCACCAGAGCCTGTGTCCACCCTGGCATCCCAAGGTGGGACTGGTGCATGTAGGTTTATATCCGCACATGCTTCCCTGTGAGTTCTGGCATTGGCAGGAGCACGTGTAGTCCTGTCTCTGGGGTGCCAAGTCTAGAAGTCCTTTATTAAAACCCACAGGAGAAGAGTGGCTTTCCCAGAGAAAGTGTCATGCATTTGCCACCACATTTGATGGTCATTTCTCACACTGAGTCCATGCAAAACTCACCATCCCCTTCCCGGCATTGCTTTTGCCTCTGTCTTGTGGCACGGTGACGAGCCAAGCCTTGTGCTCCCATTCTCTGGGTTTCCCTAAAACCTGGCCACACTCACACCATGAAGGAGGATGAGACTCATCTCCAAATTTGCCATAGGGTCCCAGTACCTGAGGAAGAGCCAGAGAGAGGCGACAGCAAAATGGTGATTTTTGAGTTTGATCCCCAGAACAGTATTTAGGAGACGTCATTATTCAGATTAATTCCCTGATGCTGCTGCACTTACAGATGCCAGTCATGCACATTTCAATTATTTTCTTACGATCATGAAGATTTGGCAAATAGATGGATAGATATGAGAAACAGTGCTTTAAAAAACATCAGTGGACATTTTCACAAGCGTTGTAGGTACAGGGTGGCAGGGTGCGGTGTTGGAAGCTTTATTAGCTCCTTTGTACATACCTGTAGACTCTCAGCATCTATCAGGAGTGTGAGCATTTTAATCTTCAAGCACTTACAGAGCACGTCAGCATCACTTTCGCCTTTAACCATTAACAGAACAGAGCTGGAAAGAGGTAACGTGTTTTCCTTCAGGCCATCCAGAGGGCTGATGGCAAAGGTGAAGTAGTCCTTGGCAACTGCGAAACAAAAATCCTTTAAGTTAGAAGACATATTTTGAGTGTGTTTTTTTAAATGACAACATGAAATTGAAATTTTAAAAAAGATGGCAGAAGAATCTGAAAAAAATCAGCATTTCCTTAACAAGTTAAGTAAAATGCTTTGATTTTTGGGAAAATTATCAACGAACGTGAATGTCTGGTTTTGTCCCAACACAATCGTGAGGTTTTTCACAGAGAAGCATTTTTGGTGACAAATTTATGTAGATCTGATGGTCAGCTGGGGATTTTTGGCTGGCTGCTCCCTTGGGCTGTGCCCGTGCTGCAGAGCCCCGGTAACACACACTAGCTGGTGGTATGAAGAGGTGTGATCCTACACCAGAATAACTGCCTTGGCAAAACCCCGAGCCTGTGCTGTGTCTACACGGTGAGCACTTTGCCTGTATGACTATGCCATTATCATCAGACTTGTTTGTAAAATGTCTAGTCGACACTGAATGCGAGGGTCAGATTTTCAAAGCACATAGTGATCATAATTGGAGCCAGATTTCTGGAGAAGCCCTTCTCCCATTTAAACACCTAAAGAGAGTGACTGGATTGTCTGCCCCAGCTGTTCCCACTGCGGGAAAAGAGAGCTGCTACAGGCTGACTCTGGCCCTGGATAAATAATAATGAATGAAAGTCATTACAGGGGATGAATTTGCAAATATTTAAAGTTTCAAAGCATGAGTTTTGTTAATTAAATAATGCTAATAATGCAACATAGGTCTGACCTGAAGGTTAATGTAAAATCACCATCTTTGTGAGAATCTCTCTCTTCACAAATTCCCTGGGGTAAATGAAAGTTTTTCAGATTTCATCTGGCTTTGAAAGCTGAACTGATTGAACTGAAACTTTTCTATGGGTTTCATTCATCCCTTCTGTATGCCTCCAGATAAACCCGTGGCCATCAAGAAATAATATAGCCTGCACAGATTATGGATTGAAAAGTTTATCTTTCTTAATAACTTTGTTCAATTCTCTTTTTTTTTGCTTGTTTTACATGGGACAGTATTGTGAAAGACAGCTATGATGATTTATAGGGACCCATGTTAGGATGTTAGAAAACCCAGTTACTTGTATGGAAAAAAGAAATAAAGGGATCAGCCTTTCACTATGTAATGCCATTGAGTTTAAATACTAACAAAATAATTCTGTAGGTCTTATTTAATTTATCTGGTTTTCACTGTCTTCTTTTTTTCCCTCCCCAGACCTTTCCATATGCAGTGAGAGACATACACCATAGTGACATGTGTGCTAAGGAAACTTTAGCTACAATATTAGAAAACTCCATTTAATTTGATTACAGGTGTCACTGGGTTCAGAAATATTTGTATGATTTCATAGCTGTTGCCAAAATTTTGTTGTAAGTCTAGGACAGTAACTTCACTTTAGACCCTCAAAGGGGGTAAATTAAAATTATGAAAAAGCCTTTAAAATGCAGGAGTAGTGCTGTGCCTTTAGAGAGGGGTTTGAGAGAGAAAATCCTTGCACTGTTATGGTCTTCTTGGGTCATTTTTGTGGAAGCGGATTTTTAAAATGTGAATAAGATGTCTATCTGTTCATAATCTTTTCAAAAGCTGACCTGAGACTTCATGCTTCAATTTCTCACCTCTATTCCTGTATCACAGAGGACTGATGTGATGATAATCACATCAAAAGCTGGGAAATGATTAGACAGTACAGCACTGGGAGGCACGTGTTTGCCCCCTCCCCACAAGTCACAAGATAACCCAAAGCACAGACACCAGAGACATGCAGTTAACGGTATGGCATTTATTCCGAGATCTCCCTGTTTTGTGCAAGAAGGCTGATGATCTCTAAATGTGAATGTGAGCTCCTACCTCACGTCTCCAGACTGTAAAGCATTTGCTGTGGGATGTGTATCATGCCGAGCACAGGTTTTAAGTAAGCACCCCTCTGCCCATCAAGACCTCCAGCACATGGTTGCAGATTGAAGCATGAAAAACAAACCTCAAATGCACAAGAGAAATGAGAAAAGGAATAGATACTTAAATCTCTGCTGAAAATTTTGGGGAGAAATCCTGGCTCCATCTCTAGCCTCTCTACACTGTTTGGAAAGGTCGGAGTGTTTTGAACTCCCCTGATTTCTGCATGAGGAGGGTTGCTGGCTGTTGGATTAACACACCTGTACAGCTTTGGAAGCCCAAACTGGTGCCTCTGGGCAGTGTCTCCCTGCTTTCAGAAAAGTATGATCTTTGCTTGGGTTTGGGCACTTGCAGTTTTCTCTCCCTGGGCTTCTTGTGCATCAACGGGCAGAAATAGGTTCTCCCATCCTTTAGGAGTTTAAAGTCAGTGAATTCCTCCATCCCTCTCCAAACCCCTTGAAGACACTCCAGATGAGAAGCAGCTTTTGATAGCCTGCAACTACATAGCCCTTATCACTCCCCTTTAAACACCAGTCAGATTTTCTGCACCACTTTGGTCTGGCACGGCTCTGATCTGGATATAGTATTTTAGATCACACTGCAAGCTTGATATCATGGGTCTGAGGAGGAATCGAAGACCACACTGTCTAATTGCAACCTCGTCCAAACACTAAATAGTGTTCTGTGGAGCAAAAGCCTATCTTTAGTCCTTCCCAAAAAACACTGAGCCTTTGCCAGGAGGGGAAAATGCTGGGAACATAAACAGAACTGAAGAACAAAAAATGGCAGGACTGAGAGGAGATACTTTCCAATAGACAGCCTGTAATTTGCTATGGATGTGGTAATTTAGCCAAAATAATTGAGTTCTATGTGTTTCCAAAGGGTTTCTGTTAATTTGTTGGCACACTTGGGTTGGGTGGTTGGTAATACGATATGAAATCTTTCATCTCGGGTTTGCTGCTCTGAGAACCACCCTAATCATCACTGATCATAAACATCACCCAATCATAAACATCATAGTTGTTCCCTTCGGGTGGTTTTTTGGTGGTATACGTAAAATACATGAACATTTCTCATTCCCCAAGTAAAGGAGCATGCTCCCCACATCCAAGAACGCCATTAGTGACTCGTAATCTCATCGGACTTCAACTTACCCAGCTCCTCTTTGAGGGTCTTAGTCAAAATGGATGGCAGCCAGCTCATGCGTTCAAGGAGTTTGAATGGCAAGCTTTCTGCTGAGTGGACAGACACCTTCCCAACTGCTTCTTAAGGGAAAACAGGAAACAAAGACATCACAGTTGTCTGAAAATATTTTGCAGGTGGAAAAATGGAAAATAAGTCTAGAAGAGAGCTTTAGAAGACATTTCATCCTTTCCCTGTCCCAAGGCAAGGTTGGTTAGACTTGGCCGAGTTGTTACAGAGATTTGTGCAGTCTCCTTTTAAAAATCTTCTGTGATGGGCACTGCATGACTTGCCCAAACTCAGCCATTGGCCTTTTTCCTAATGCCTACCTGAAATCTTTTTTCTTGCAGGGTCAGCCCTCCTCTTCTTGTCCCTGGGGAGACATGAAGAATGATTTATGGCTTTCCTCAAGTAGTTTTTTTTCAGTCTGAGGTCAATTTAATGATGGGAATTGATTTGCCACACTGTCCCTGTCTGTATAGCATCGTCCTAGACAACAGGTATGGTTGTGCTACTGCTATGAGCAAATATAATCAATATGGGAGTTCATTTATGTAAACTACATGAGCTGGATACTGAAAATCAGATTCCATGGAGGTGGAGCCTCTTTGACACACTTGACTTTTCTCTACAATCCTTCTCCAGTTTATCCTCTTGGTTTCACTGGTGATTTTGTCTATCCCACAAGGACTTGTGAATTCGCTGCCTCACTGGCTAATGGCCACAGCTACTAACCATCCTTTTCTCTCAAATTGTTTCCCTGTTGAGTGTAATTAAGCTAAACTGGATGGAGGAAGACAGAAACTGCTCCCAGCCCCTGCTTTGTTTGAAGTGCGCTGCTCAGTCTCCTTAAAACTTGAAGAAGTACCTCTATGTCCACCAGTGTATCTGCTTTTTCCAAGGTCTCATAAAGGGTGGCATGTCCCATAATAACCTAACCTCCCTTTAGAGAACAGTCAATGGACAAATTGATATTTTTCCAAATCCTCTTTCCTCATAGAGGATGCCTAGAGTCCATGAAACATGTCTCTGTTGGGTGTGCTGATGTCAAAGGGGTGCCAGGAATCAAAGCCCACGCTAAGGTGCACTGCAAGGCACACGTGCCTATGGTTTGGGCAGAGCCAGTGGTGCTGGGAATTGCTTCAAGAAGACAGAGAAGAGTGTGGGTAGAGGTTGTTGGCTGCCTAGAGGGAGCACAGAGAGATGTGAGACTGGAGGTTGGAAACAGATCGGAACCAAGGAAAGCTGGGATCAACAGAGAAATGAGAACAGAGCAAGAAAAAGGTTTATTTAAAGCAAAATAGTCCCCTCTTACCTAGGTACACCTCTTCTTGTCCATCCGCTGCTGTGCCCTGTTTTGTATCCCTGCACAGCCAAGGGCTGAGTCCCCATTAGGGTTTGGGTACTTCACTGCCCTTTCCAATTACTGTGCCATGTCTCCTTCCTGACCCAGCATGGCTATGGGTCTTGGCCTGAAAACCTCACAGGTGTTTAAATGAAAAATAAAAACCACCCTGAGGCTGGAAAAGCCCAGACTTGCCTTGCTGCTTCCCAGCTTTGCTGTGGAGTACTGCCTCTCACCTTAAGTGACTTTCTCTGCTGTGGGCAAAAGGAGAATCAGGGCCAACCTCTCAGCCTGGTGCATCCCTCAGAGATGTTATCTGCCTTTTTCTTGTCTTTATTGGCTTGACCAAATGAAGTTGCCTGCACGTGTACAGCACTGGCTGTAGGAGTAGACTCTATTGTTCTCTGGGCTGAGACCCACTGGCTCTTTAAATAAAACAACTTATTATCTGCAACTTCCTACTCTGTAACCTACTGGTAATTTTGAATTGCTGTCAGAACATGCTGTCCCCACAATCACTTCCCTCCTGCTGGGACATCTTTTCCTGTGTTTACCCATGTCCTTTAAGTAATACTTAGAGCCAAGTGTCCATGCTGTGAGAGAAACACGTATTTTAATGTTTAGCTTCTGTAAAGCTAGGAGCACACAGCAGAAAGGAGAGGGATCATTAAACTACGGTTATATGCCTACAAATCCTGCTTTGAATCTACAAGGACGTTAAAGAAAGTAATTGTGATAAGGACACACTCAAACTGAGCAGTTTTCCTTCATTCTGTTTAGGGGAAGACGTGCAGAGCCAAACTTGGTGAGCGGGACAGTGGGATGCAGGGTATTTCTGCAGCATCATCTGGGTATATGGTGAGGCCTTGAAATGTCTGAAAAGACCCCAATGTGACATACCCACAGATGTAACCATAGATCTGGATAGCAGATCCGGATATTCAGGGATGATGGAGTCCTTGGGTAGATTCTGATATTGGTGGAGCCATTACCTGCATTCCTGTAACACCAAAGATCTCCCTACTCACCTCTATCACATTTTACAATCTTGATGGCAAAAGATCATCTTCATTTCTTTCTGACATGAATCAGAAGTATCAACCTGTTTAACATACCACAAAAACCTTCTGTCCTCAAAATTCTGTTAATAGTCTGTCTGCAAATAGATACAGGGCAATAAGCTGTAAAAAGCCTGGACCATTAGGGCACATATACGGGGACTTTTGCCACACAATTTACCTGTGCCCCACCTCTTTTGTTATGCACAGAAAAACCTAAAAGTAACAGCCTCTGCCTTTGGAAATTCCCTGCATAGGAGAACAGGAGCAGGTGGTTTTGCACAGGCATTGGATTTATGTAAATGCACTTTGATCCTCAGGTGAATACAAATGACAAAGTGGCCAAACACACTGTTTTCCTTTCTCCCTTGTTAGAAAAGCGTGGGGGAAAGCAGCAAAAGACCTGTTCTTTCAGTGTTGGAAACTGAAACTCTTCACATTGCACTGTCTATTGCCGTCACAGAGCTATGCAAACGTGGGCAGTAACCAGAGGAGTTTGTTGCTTCCCTTAGCCTGAACCTAGAAGTACATATGAAATTGTACTTCAAAGGCAGCAGTAACGTAATGCTCAATAAAACTTATGCCAAAGATGGAGCTTAATATGACATGGATCATACAGCAAAACAGCAATGTGGCGACTGCAAGTGGCTCTTTTTTAAATGACACTATATAAAATTAAAATTGAAACCTAATTTATCCCTTTGCAGGAAAAGTAGGGAACTGCTGACTGTACAATGACAAAACTAAATTGCATTGACCCGTGACTGCATCAAGTGCTGTTACAGAGTTTTTGTTAATGATGGGCTATGACTGGAACCATATGACAGTTGCTACTGTTTTAACAGTTTGTAGAGACAAACACACACTTCACCGTGATGTCTGATAACCATCATGCTCTAATTCCAAGTGAGACTTATTTTTGTCATTGCGCTTTTCTTCTTTCCAGGGGACTATTTTTGTTTCACTTTCCAATTTCAGCAACTTCATTCTGATCTTGGCTCTCCATCAGCCTTGCTGAGGGCTCTGGGCTTGAGGAGTTGTGAAGTAATTCTATATCCTCCGAGGCTTCAGAGAGGAAATAATCACAGATTTATTGGGCTTTAAGGGAGTTTGGGGGGGAAACCAGATGAAGGCATCCTACATCCTGGCTTAGATTCAGAAGAAAGTCAGTGTGTGTTATTAGACATTAAAGATGTCACTTAGAAAAGTTATTTTGGAATAAAAGTCAGATGGAAACTTGGAAAAAACTAACAAAAAATAACAAAAATTCAGCATACAACATATGTAAGGGTGGAGAGCTTTCAGTGTCTTCTGATCACATGCCCTTTTATTATGAAACTGCAGTCTCTATTTAAAGTTGTCCATTTATCAAATTGTTCAGTCCAATTTTATATCTAACCTCAAGTAAAGAAGAGATGAGCTTGAAATCAATGAGTATTTCAGCAGGGGGTAGTTGGGTTTCTATATTGTATTTCAGTGAAAAAAAGTTGAATTTGGGGTGAGCACAAGGCAGCCTATCACCATGGCCAAAGCAAGTCACTGTAGCTGTCACGACAGTGCACTGCATCCCTACTGTGCAGGTGTTCAGCACAAGGTCAGCCACCGCAGAAGGCAGCAATCCAGCATGCTCGGAGGGAGAGAAACTCTCTCTCATCTGGCTTATGCATCGATCACCCCTGTTTGTTGTGGTTCATCTGGTTTTCATTCCTTTTCCCCAGGTGCCCTCACTGAACTTGTCAATGGCTGTTTAGGAAGAGTGTAAGAAAGTTTCAAGAGAGAATCTCAAAGGTGGATCTTCAGACTTGCCATCATGTCATTGCTCACAGTGATAACCTTCATTGCTTCTCTTTTCCCTCATGGTTCAACAATAAATTGAGCTATAGTGTTTGATCCATGTTGTCCCCTGAAGGAGAGGGAAACTATGTGCATGTAGGAAGAGTTAACTCCTTCTATAAAAAGCACTAACCGTGTCTCTTTGGCATGTTTTACCTGCCTTCACAGCTCCTGCTTGCCTAGAGCTATCTCACCCTCGTAGTCTGTGAAAGGCAGTTTGCTGAATTCATCAGGGATTCAAATGAAATGTTGAGAAAACCAGTACAAAACTTTTGGAAAGCTGTGTATGACGTCATTCCTGGTTTAACCAGCATAAGCAAGATCACAAACTCTTGTTTCTGAGCAGAAGAAGGAGAAGAGAGGGAGTATTTTGGGGTGAAGACCACAATTGCAGAAAGGGAGAAGGTACACAAGATATCAAACCACTCTTTGCCTCTCAGTGATGGAGAGCAGCCACACTGTAAACCCTGGCAGGAGAAGCTGCATGGTGAGGGTATAATTGCTCTGATAACAGAAGAAATATCTGCTAGACAGTATCTGATTCAAAACTTGGAATTAGTAAGGTTATCTATTTTTGCTGTGCGGGAGGTGGTCCTGGTTGACTGAGGTAAATGGAACTACAAGTCTGGAAAACTATGGAAAAGTGTATGACAGCACAGTGCAGGAGTCCAGCTGACATTTTCAGATGGCAAGCTCTTCATCTGTGCTCACAAGTGTGTACACCAGTATAGTCACATCTCTAGTCAGAAAAAATGGGATGCTCTTTAAAGGAATAATTCTGAAATTTAATCACAAAAATAAGTTGTGCTACTACCTGAATAAGCTTAATTTCATCTAACTTCAGGGGTAGACTACATGACGAGTTGCCTGGGCTCCTCTTATGGAAAGAAAAAGGCTTTTCCAGAGCAAGATTCATTTTGCTAGAAAGCACAAGATGAAGTTAAACGACCTGAACTGTAGAAGCTCCTATTTTTTCTCCATGGACCATAAATGATCTGAGGGAGACTAGCTATGCAGGAGTTAAGTCAGAGGGATTTGTCCGAATTCGGGTGTCTGAGATGGTTCTTGGGGCAGACATATCAGCAAAATGTACAACTTTAAAGGTTCATAAGTTTCTACTAAACTATGAAAAGCTCAGAGTTGGGCATCAAAGATGATGAAGTTGGCTTAGAAGAAATAAATTCTTGAAACTGAAGGGTTTGCCTTACTCTGCAAATGTGAGAGTTAGGGCTATACTTAAAAACTTGATCTCATCACATGTTTCCAAGAGCTGTGGCTCTGAGTCCTCCTGTCTTCTCAAATACTGTGAGTCATGATTACATCCTCAGAAGCAGTTATATTTTGCTGGACTTGTCTAAGCATATCTGAAGTAATGGAGCTGCAAAAATGTCAGCAAGAACTTAATCTGGACATCATGAGGTTGCACATAATGAACACTGTTTGGCCTCCACCACTGGTGGTGAGGAGACAAAAGGAGGAAAGAATCCATCAGGAAGTTGGCAGTGCTGGCAGAGAGGTAAAAAATGTGTAAATGTAAAGCATTTGTCAGTGGAATGGGGGAAGGAATCAGAAGGGTAAAAGTGAGAAAACTCGTGGGCTGAGATAAAGACAGTTTAATAAGTAAAGCAAAAGCTGTGCACGCAAGCAAGCAAAACAAAGAATTCATTCCCCACTTCCCATTGACAGGCAGGTGTTCAGCCATCCCCAGGAAAGGAGGGCTCCATCACATGTAACGGTTACTTGGGAGGACAGACACCATAACTCTGAATGTCCTCTCCCTTCCTTCTTCTTCGCCCAGATTTAGATGCTGAGCAGGACATCATATAGAATCATTATGGTTGGAAGAGACCTCAAAGATCATCAAGTCCAACCGTATACCTGATGCCACCATGCCTGCTAAACCCACTAAACCGTGTCTTGAAGCGCCACATCTAAATGTTTTTTGAACACCTCCAGGGATGATGACTCCACCACCTCCCTGGGGAGCCCGTTCCAATGCTTAACAACTCTAACAGTGAAGAAGTTCTTTATAATGTCAAGCCTGAACCTCCCCTGGCGCAACTTGAGACCGTTGAGTCCATATGGTATGGACTATCCCTGTGATCAGTTGGGATCAGGTGTCCTGGCTGTGTCCTCTCCCAAGTCCTTGTGCCTCCCCAGCCTCCTCGCTGGTGGGGTGGGGTGAGGAGCAGAAAAGGCCTTGACTCTATGTAAGCCCTGCTCAGCAATAACTAAAACATCCCTGAGTTATCAGCACTGTTTCCAGCACAAATCCAAAACATAGCCCCATACTGGCTACTATGAAGGAAATCAACTCTACCCCAGCCAAAACCAGCACAATTTGCTACAAAATGTAGGGAAAAAAAAAGACTACGAACATGGGGTCCCAGGAGAGGTGTCCCAACAGTCCCCATTTGGAGGAGAGCTGGGTTTTGCATTAGCAGATCTTCGCTTTATGCATCTCAGCATGCTTTGCTTTACTTGGGAAAATGAGTGAAGATTGATCTGCACCATGCTGATATTCTTGCCCAGATGTGAAAATCTCTCTCCACTCTTTCAAAAACACCCCGTCATGCCTACAAAAAATGTGGCAGTGCTTAGAGTTTCCTGCAGTGCGTTCCAAGATCATCTCATTGTTTCCTGTCCATCTATATCCCTGTTGGTTCTTGCCCTGCGTATATTATACATTTTTTGGTGGTGGGGACATTCTCTTAGTGATATGTTTCCAGAATGCTGTGCACTTCAGGGCTCTCAAGGGGTCACTGTGACAGTAATATTATGTTTTCTTAACTTGGTACAACCTGCTGTGTTCCCTGGTACAATCTGATGAACTTGGAGAATGAATGGAAGTCATTCTGCAGAAAATGTATCGTTTTACAGTTCCAGGATCCTGCAAGCCCCAGCAGGACATTTCTACGCCATTTGGAAATTTGTATGCTGAAGGTGTACCTGTACCAGTAAAGGAAACGACCCTGGGAATGTCCCTGGCCCCAGGACCACCTGCCTGCTGGGAACAGCTCCTGGCGTGCTCTATCTCACCAGCCTTGCTGGGGCATCAACTGAGAGGATTTTAGCTGGCACAGGGTGAAAGTCTGCAAAGGACTATTTCATCGGCTTTAAGGGGTGGGTTATTGTGTTTCATTTAAACTACTGGTATGGGCACAGTCATGGGTCAGAGTGAAAAGTCCTATCTGCAAGATGGTTTGAATAGCAAGGCGTGGGAACCTTCTTGCCACCATTTTTGTACCTGGACCAAACAGACGGTTTGATCATGCTGAGCACACTAGGCTTCTTGAGTGGTGAAGAATGTATTCATCCGTAGATTAACTCAATTGGCTTTCAGGTACCTCATTGACAGAACAACCAAGAGTATTGCCTGCTCATAATCAATGCATCTTGTAAACCTTGCATTGTGTTCAACCATTGACTTAATTGCTTTTCCAATGAGTGTGAGTGACCTTCCAAATAACAGTGGTATGAAGTCGATATGGTGTGGTATGAACCAATTTACCAGCTACGTCTTGACATGATCAACACTTTATGTGTTAAAATTGTCAGCTCTCATAGACTATACAGTCCTAAAATCAAGGGATTGCCTATTTCGGCAAGTAACTGCTTTTTCATAACTTCTAGAAATTTACAGAAATTTACAATTAGAAGACTAGAGAGAAGTTTTTATAAATATTCATTCACATTAAAAATTTTTTAAACTTTTCCTTTTTTTGAGGAAACAAACTCTTTATGTACAAGCCGGTAATTCAAAATCCAGCTCAGTTTCTAGAGATTCATGATCATTGGGTATCTCTTGAGTTCTGTTCCTTGAGGATTTGTGGTTACGCCTGAACTCTTTTCAGTGTTGAAATAATCTGCAGTGCATAAGGAAAGTATAACATTGGATGTAATTAGTTTATTATGCACATGTAGAATTTTGTGGGTGAATTGGCTGTATTCAGTAACAAAAGCAAGAAGTAGAAAGTATATGCCAGTTTCCATACATGAGGAAGAATTTTGAAGGAGAATGATGATTCGGGTCACTGACAACTTATGGGTAGGGGTTTGGGACGAGTTGATATTCTGAAGCTCATCTTTGTGACTGTATACAATTTGTGCCTTTTTCTGTTTATTCTGGGTAGCTCTCAGTGACCAAGAGCCATTTTCTTGGAAGATATCTGCAAAAAAGTCCTCTGGGATGTGCAATCACAAGGTAATTTCTAGACATCGTTTCCCAGAGAGCATCACCACAGCTGACGCTAGTTGAGGTCTCATGGTACATGGGGAGACTGAGGGAGCAGGAATAAAAATACCAGTCTGTGCATTACGAGATGTTCATGGCCTGATTTATTTGAGAAATTCATTTTATTGGGCACTGCTTTGAGTAACTGTCAAAGCTCAGATGTCCAATTGCATATTTGAAAAAATAAGACACTTTGAAAGACACTACCTCCAGGAGTCATTTAATTTTGGGGAAGTGTGCCTTTCAGGCTTTTGGATTGTTTTCAACTTAATTCTTTATTTTGAGATGCATTTAGGCTTCAGAAGTGTCAATCTCGTTAAGAGCTAAACAGAAATTTTTTCACTGGCATCAAACTTTTCTTTCTAGCTAAGGTCAGGATTGGAGCTGGAAGGTATTTTTCACTTGGTTTATATTTTTTGGCCTAAAAAATCCAGGTCTGGATCAAGCAAAATCATTTACATCTTACATATTGGCAAGAAAAACCAAAAATAACTTCTGAGCCTACCTGACCCAAAATTTTCCATTCACATTCTTTAATTTGGTCAGCAAACTTGGACTACCCCATAATTAATGCCTTTCTACTGAGAGCTACACAAATGTGGCTTCAACCTGTGTCCTATCTGGCTATGCCGGTGAAAAAGGCTGTGCTCCAACTTCCATGTTTTCTTGCATGCTTCCCTGCATTCTGTTTCATTCCACTATGTACCTGTCACTGACCTCATGACTTAGCTGAAAAAATAAATATTTCTAAAAAAAAAAAATCTGTCAGTGCTGCTAAAAGAGCAGCTTGTCACAACAGCACTGTGCTGAGCTGCCAAGCTGAAACTGTCCTTTGGAAAAATTAGTTTCCCATGGAAAATAAGCATCAGCTTCCCATAAAATATACAGACTTGGGACAAAACACTTCTTGGTTCAGACTTGTTTAGCCTGAAGTTATGGCAGCGTGTAAGTTTTACAGAGAAACCTCTGACGACAGGTCTTTGCTGTGTACATCAAGGTTGGTTTTAGTTTAATTGATTATTTATTTACTGGGTAGGCATTTTTCATTTATGCTTACGTAGCTGAGATTGTAAATTCAGATACTGCAGTTATTGAAAAAACAGTGAAAAATGCAAAGCCCACACTCAGAAATTCTTTTCTATACAATATTCACTAGCATATAAGAGGAACAGCTGTTCCTCACAGCTGGATCAGTCTCCTTTGGGTTTCGTGAGGAAAACTCCTGGCCTTCCCTTGCCACAGCACAGGAGTATTGTTGAGTCCAACAACCTGGAGGACATTCCCCAGCACTCACAACACATGTCACGGTCTCCCAGGAGCTCCCTCTGCCTCTAAATTACAAATTATTGTGGCAGTTGCCACAGCACATCAGCAGGGCTTTCAAGAAACACAAGAAGCAAAAAGCAGCAGAAATGCAACAAAAGCAAAAAAAATCAAATACCGCACAGGAGACAGCACAAAATGCAGCCTCAGCCTTCATATATCATAGCAATCCTAATATAGACCTGGCAATGAGCCACTCTCCACATAAATGCTGGGCATGGCTTGGCAAGCTGTGGGTCAGGAATGTGCTTCATGCACTGCAGCAGCCAAGGAGAGTTCTGTCCTTAGGCATGGACTGGAGCTACTCCAGAGTGAAACCTCCTCAAGCACAGAGAAGTGTGGGTATTGAGTCCTTGGCACCAAATGGTCAAATCCACTCCTTGTTGGGGCAAGGCAATTCTTAATGCAAGCCTTAAAAGACATAGACACTACTATCAGCTGTTATTGTTGGGCAGCCTGGAACAAGTCACATCTTCCTCCTTTGCCTCAGCTTCTCTGCCTTATAAGCACGGATAATGGTGCTAACAGCCTTTTTTAAAGTAGCTCATGAGTTTCTGATAGTAGCAACAATTATTACAATGATGCCATCATTTTAATATAATGATCATTTTGCCTGCATGATCAGGAGATTTAAAAAGACTTTGCCTTTTTTTTATTTTCTTTTTTTTTCTTGTTACTGCCCTCTGGCTATAGTAGGTAGAAACGCCAAAAACCGCTTTCTCTGAAACACCACTTTACATTTAAGAGGAAGAAAACACAACAAATCAGAATCCAGCAACAATATTCCACATCTTGCAAAAGTTTAAATAAAAATATTTGCAGACAGAAAGTGAAATATTAAAATCCTGAGCACTGACAATAACTGTTAACTTATATTTAAAGGGTTTTAATAGTGCTTACTGGACAGCTTCAGATCTCTTTCTGTAGGAAAACATCAGATTGTTGAAACTTTTCATGGGAACGTAGACGTTCCTACAAAGATGGAATTTGGGGTCAGAGGGAAAAGGGTGAGACTTGCCTATCCTAGAATAACGTGAGAGACATACTTTCCCCTCACACAGTAGCCTAGCAATTAAGCATCCATGCGAGATGTAGCAACCCACATTCAAGTCTGCTTTGCCTTATTTAGACCAGGCTTTTGATCTTGACCACTCATCCTATGTTGAGTGCTCTGTTTCTGGGCTTTGGAAGCAATTTTGCTTTTGCCCAGCGAACATTTGGTCACTTATATGACAAGCAGAATAGCTTCCCCGTTGTAGACTCCCAGTGACCAGGTAGTTGGGGAGATGACAAGAAACACGTGGGATTAGTTTATACACTTTTGGTCAAATCAGGCAGAGTTTGTGTGCCGGGATCCCACATCCCATAACAGTACTCTTATGCCAGGCTAAGGCTTATTCAGGACACAAAGCACTGCTTGTCACTGCTCTAAATGATCCCTTGTTCATCCTGATGTGGAGTATCTTCTATTCAATGGCAAAATCTTGCTAGGATATAAACATCTCCCTTGGTCAATGACTCTTTATAAGTCATAGAATCATAGAATTATAGAATATCTTTAGTTGGAAAGGACCCATAAAGATTATCGAGCCCAACTCCTTGATTCAACAAACATACAAGATTGACTTCAAATGCCAGATTGCTCTTGGCACCACGTTGACCCAGGCTCAGGAGAGACTATAGCCTGTGAATGCTGTATTCAGATGTGATTTAGGGTATTCTCCACTAAATCAGCCCAGCAGAACCCTTGTAGCATGAACCTTCCTTCAGAAACTGGGTCCTGGCCCTCGTGCTTACACGCCATGCAAAAGCACAGAGCACACATTGAACGGTGTGAGTTTTCTTTTTTCCCAGAGTCCTAAAAAGCCTGCTATAAAACATGGTAGAGGTAGTTATGGGCAAATGACAAAACAGGTTAAAATAAAGTACAGGCTGAGATTTTAACATTTAAACAAACACATGCTAAGCCAAAACAAATGTTACCTGATGTCTAATTTCTCATGGTAGCTATCTTGTGCTTTACACCTGTGACTGATGGATGAAATGCCTGGAAGCTGGAAATGAGAAAAGCAGCTTGCTTTACACCATTCGAAGGTGTCTTTGAAATTAATAAGTTGCACACTCCAACCTGGAGGCAGGGAAACAGCTTCAGTCAGAGAAGACAGAGTTGGTTGGAGAATGCACCCGACAGCCAAGTCTGTATCTGCAGACAGGGATGAGTTTCGCCCAGCTGGAGGTGTCTGATGAGAGGATGTGAATACCTGGGCTGTCTGTTGCAGAAGAAACAAATCCCCGATTGCTCTACAGCTTAGAGGATCACTGCCACCAGGGAAGACCAGGAAAATTGTAAGACCTTCTAGGTCCCCTGTGCTAATGGTAAGCAGCTGTGCAGGGAGACAGATGAGAGAGGCTCAAGCCCTCTCTCACTGGGACAAGAAGCCACTTCTTCCATCTTCTTCTATCCTTCTCTGGTGCAACAGGACGAAGAGGGAGGAGAAGCGTTACTGCACCAGCTGGAAACTCCTGTACGATACTGCATGGACCTAAGTTTCCTGGCATTTCCAGGTAGTAGACTTATTTAAAACAAAAATCAAAAACAACTTCACAGACTGAAGTTAATGCTCCATGGTGAGATCTAAAGGCTTCCTCCTAAATTCTGGGAAAGTTCACTCTGAGATCCAAGCACGGTGACTCAGATTCACCTCTAGCAGTAAGGCAAACTGTACTTCAATATTCCCCAACATATACTCTCAACACTACTGCACAAATAAATTATCTTGATCCACTTCTAATTGAATGTATATTTTCCACATTTTTTAAATGGTTCTAGTTTCATTCCATACATTTTTTACTTTATGAACTCAGGCCTGTTGTGTATATTAAACTTTATACTGAAAATACTGAGCTGAACCTTTCTTCAGGCTCACAAAGCAAAGCCCAGCATTGTGAGTGGAGGAAATGGGTTTATTTCTTACCACCCCAGGAAGGCTGTAGGTTGCCATGATGGGAAACACAGAGAAAATCGCTTATCAATGGCCAAAGGGTTATTGCAGAGAGGGTGTCTTTATATGTTTGTGGATATTGTGATACAAAGAAGGAAGGAAAACCAAAGGCTAAGGAGCTGGGCCTTGAGAAAGCCTAGTCTCTAGACTTGCTTCATCATAGATTTCCCATAGGACAAAACCTCAATCTCTCATTACTGCAGTGCTCTTAGTGATAAGCAAGGACAGCTATTCTGGAGACCTGTGAAGTGGCTTGAGGTACCCACATGGGAAATAGTTGAAAAATGCCACCCTCGTTGCTTTTGTATTTTCATGTTGTATTTTCATGCTGGCTGTGGCATCGTTTTTTTCCAATGAAAGAAGGAAGTTTCTTCCAAGGAAGAAACTCAAATGTGATAACACAGTTTTACATCAAAATAGTAATGGAACTTTCTGTCTGTGGAAAAAGCAAGTGCTACACATATGATAAGGGAGAAATCCTGTGTCCTGTGAAGTCTGTGGCAGTTTGCCAGAGTCACTTCTTTTCAAAAGCAATGAAGAAAGCATTTTTTTTTTTTAATTTTATGAAAACAGCCTGAGGTATTTGGAATAGACAGACCTATGCCAAAGTTAGAGGCTCTATTAAAAGATTTCCTATGGCCCAAATCCTGATCTGGTACATATATATACCTGTTCTGGTACAATAATACTGATAATACGAATAACCATAATACAAAAAGATGCCAGTTTGCATTATCTGTTACAGATATCATTCTTCCATCCCATGTGCAAACATACAGTTTGACAGCCCTTTACCTCACAGTTCCTCCTTGTGAGAGCAAAAACTATGCACTTTAGAAAAGTATTCTTTAACCTCCTACCTCAGCTTTTACAGGCTAGCAATTCCAGCCTCTCTCTTGAGCATGGTACCAGTTACTGTAGACTGTGGAAATTAATTAACTTGCTTTTAGAAGCTCAGATCCATGTGTAGCTGACAGGGTCTGTCTATTCCAGTAGCACATTCCCAGCAGGACCTATGCCAGTGGTTCCAGACTTTCCTTGAGGATGACCCCTGCCCACTTGCACTGTTGCTCTGAGGACAAATACAATCGTCCCGCCTTGACACATGTCAAGCACTGGATTACTGAAATGTCAGGTGGGATTCACTGGACTGCTGGGTGGGATTTGGTGAACAGATTTGAGCTCTAAAATTGTCAAAGCATGGACCAGAGGCACAAGTCATAGCTGTATGGTGCCATCTCAGGTGCTCTTGCTGTCTCATGTGACTGCCTTTGGAGCATGGGTCTCCATGGCCTGTGTTGTACCTGCCAGCCCTGGGCAGATGTCTCATGCTTCATGGTGCATCTGAAAGGTTACTAAATGCCTGTGCTTACACAGCTGAAGAATGCTGTAGACCTTAATTAATTACAATGGGAGATTAGAAAGAGCTTCTGTGTAGATCTCCATGTATGGGTACAGAATTTTTTTCTTAATTTTCAGGTTGAGTCCCTCTCCTGATGGAAAAGATCCACCTATACAATGTACTGTAAACCAAAATTGTCTCGCATCAAGGAGGAAGACAGATAGGGAAAATCTGCAGAGATGGTGGTCCTTGTGCCCTGAGCAGCTGAAATTCCACAGCTGAAATTCCACAGTGCTCATAAAGGACAGAAGGATAAATTAAACTACAGATCTGTGACTTTTGGTAGCCTACTTTGACTTGAGGGCCTGGTAGTGCACTACACTGATTTTTTACTTTCATATTTGGTGATTAGATGTGTTTGGGAGTATTTTCAGGCCCTACCACCCACTATAGGTGTAGGACAGCCCAAGTCTTGCCTCTCCTGGCCTTTGGGACAGGGAAGCCACCTTCAAGCTGCCTCTCTGGCTGGCACATTTGGGTTCTCCACTGGAGATGCATCTGCTGCATCCCACAGGAGCAAGCCTGGCCCAGCTGGGCCTGCTGGTTCAAGCCTGCCCCATGCCCACATGTAATGATTTTATGCTTGGCCAGTGAGGCAGTCGCTGCACTGAAAGCCTACCTCTCTGAATCACAGCATCAAAGACATGCTCCAAGGGCAACAGATAGCAAATAGCAGCATGTCACTTCTTCTATGGAACAGAAGCAACTGTGGGCATGCCTTGTATTGCCAAGTGAGATAGACACTCTCATACAACACTACTCTTAAGGGGATCTTAGCTTGCCAAAACACCAAATAAATCCTTGGAGATTTGCTTCTTCATCTATAATGGCCAGATCTCAGCAGTTCAACTCAAGTGAGAAACTTGATCCAAAATTTTTTGTGAACTTGCCCACCGTTCACCTCTGCTCCACATGACTTGAGAAATGTTTCACAACATCTCCTGTAGCCTGTTGACACCTATGGATGAAGGGAACAGGAGAGTTCAGAAAGATAAACATGAATCAGACCTTTTCATCTAAAAATCATGTCATGTATTTGGAGCAAGAGATCAGTTCTTGATTCCCTTGGGCTTTTACTGACCTAGTTTAGATCTGGGATAACAACCAAACAGGTATGACAGAGGGGATGACAACTTGCAGCAAGAGGAGAAAGCGGGGATGGGTGGCTGTGGATGGGAGTGGAAAGGCAGTTCTTGTGCTGATTCTGCTGCTGGAGAATTCAGCAAATGCAGCTTCATAGAATCATAAAGTCACAAAATCGTAGAATGGTTTGGGTTGGCAGGGACCTTAAAGATAACCTAGTTCCCCCCTGCCATGGGCAGGGACAACTTCAACTAAGCCAGGTTGCTTGAAGCCCCATCCAACATGGCCTTGAACACTTTCAGGGATAGGGCATCCACAGTTTCTCTGGGCAACCTGGTCCAGTGCCTCATCATCCTCATAATGAAGAGGAATTAATTACAGAATCACAGAATCACAGAATCACAGAATCACAGAATCACAGAATCACAGAATCACAGAATCACAGAATCACAGAATCACAGAATCACAGAATCACAGAATCACAGAATCACAGAATCACAGAATCACAGAATCACAGAATCACAGAATCACAGAATCACAGAATCACAGAATCACAGAATCACAGAATCACAGAATCACAGAAACATGGTCGGGGTTGGAAGGGACCTCTGGAGATCATCTAGTCCAACCCCCCTGCCAAAGCAAGTTCACCTACAGCAAGTTGCACAGGATCTCATCCAGGCAGGTTTTGACTATCTCCCAAGAAGAAGACTCCACAACCTCTCTGGGCAACCTGTTCCAGTGCTCTGCCATCCTCAAAGTAGAGAAGTTCTTCCTCATATTCAGATGAAACTTCCTGTGTTTCAGTCTATCCCCTCATCATCTTCATTGCCTTCTGCTGGACTCTCTCCAGTAGTTCCTTGTCTTTCTTGAACTGTGGAGCCCAGAACTGGACACAGATCTCCAGATGTGGCCTCACCAGGGCAGAGTAGAGGGGGAGGATAACCTCCCTCGATCTGCTGGCCACACTCATCCTCATGCACCCCGAGACACCATTGGCCTTCTTGGCCACAAGGGCACATTGCTGGCTCATGGTAAACTTGTTGTCCCCCAGGACTCCCAGGTCCTCCGCCGGGCTGCTTGCCAGCAGGTCAACCCCCAGCTTGTACTGGTGCATGGGGTTATTCCTCCCTACATGCAGGACCTTACACTTGCCCTTGTTGAACTTCAACAGGTTCCTCTCTGCCCAACTCTCCAGCCTGTACAGGTCTTGCTGAATGGCAGCACAGCCTTCGGGTGTATCAGCCACTCCTCCCAGTTTTGTATCACCATCATTCCTCATCCCGAGGGAATTAAGCAGGCGCCTGTATTCGGTCTAGAGCTGGATGCAACTCCATTGCAGTGCAAGGACCATTCAGCTATCTCAGCACTGTGTGCTTTGCTCCATGTGCAGGACTCTTGACAACTAGCAGAAACACAGTGACCTTTGATATCCCTTCCTTTGCAATTAGATGATTTTTAGTGTGTTATCTGCTACCTGGGACCTTTTTCATTCATTTATTTGCCTTTAAGTGGCTGTTTCCATCACTGTGTCTGCTCGGCTTGACGTATCCCTAATCTTTTTTCCGAGGAGTGGAACTTCCTGGCTTGCTTTAAAAACTACATATGTGTCTATATGCATAAATCTTTAAGCCTCAATGATTTGACTGCTTGCTTATCTCTAAGATTGCCATTTTCATTTTGCTTGGCACAAGAAAAGCAGAACAGATTTACCAAAGTAGACAAGCTTTAGCCCTCAAATCTTGCAATGACTTTTAGTTTCTGATCAACTGAAGAAAAACCTGGAAGTCTTTTAGCCTGTCTTGTCACCCAATACACATCTTTCTGGCCCCAGCTGTGCCTCTCGAAGTGGTTCCAATCCCCAGCTGATCATTCCTCTCTCTTTGCATAGTTGCCATGCCCTGGTGTCTTACAGCAAATTGGGACACACAAATACGGCCTATGACACTTCAACAAGATCAGCTGTGTTAGTGCAGCCCAGTAATTGAAAAGGCTGGATCAGCTACCTTGGGTAATTTCTGTAAAGGTGGTCAACAGAGCTTTCACCTGAACTGCTCTGCAAATGGGGCTGGGAGGTTACTCCTGGTAGTGGGCTGGTAGAATCCACTATGAGGGAGGACGTTTTCTAGCAGCATAGCTCAGTCGAGTGTGATTGCCAATAATAAGCAAACCAAAAAAACCCTGTTCTTGGAAGGGTATTGATCTCTGGTGTTTTCTATTCAGTAGAGGGAGATGAGTACTATCATCCCACTCTGAGATAGGTGGAAATTACTGTTTATTGGAAAATGTCTTTCCTTACATTGATTATAGAAACTGTGTTAGACCAAATATCAAACCTTTTTGACGGCTAAAGCTGAGTGAGATGTCTCCCACTCACTCTGTCACTATCTCAACCAGCATTATGAGACCCCAGATATGTAAGGCAGCGGACTTGTGAGCAGCCTGAAAATAGACTGGTATACCCTTCGGTATGGATCCTCCGTATAATTGCTATGGGACATAGAAGGAATAGGTGAGTGGAGTAGCTTTTTCTTGCATAAACATACTTACTATCAACTATATAAATGGTTGTTACTTCTCCCCTCAACAGCATCCTGGGTGATCAGAAGATGAGCTGAAGAGAGGTGGAAGGGGCTGCTACTCCTTTCCATATGGGTGCAAAGGGATGAGCTTGTGACCCCGCACACAATGGCCAGTACAGCTGAGCCAGTGCAGCTGGAGAGTTCATCCAGGTTAATCTTCCCTGGATTGAGAACCAGAAAAAAAAAAAAAAAAAATTTAAAAAAAACCCCAAAAACCAGAAAAAAAAGAGGGGCCTGCCCCCCCAAGCCCCAGA
>NW_009616906.1:206596-224353 GCF_000690535.1 Cariama cristata
CAGGCGGTGCAGCTTACATTGCCCCTCCCTCTTGGCCCACAAAACTCTCAGGCTTGGGCTGTGAGTGGGCACAAAGTAGTATGCTATTCAAACAAACGAATGTACAATTTGAGATGCCTGTGGCCTTGCTGTGTTCCAGCTAGATATATTAATAGGTCACAAGTTAAACCTGAGTGTCTGCTTGCTCACTTTTTGAAAATAAAAGCCTATGTGCCAAATGTTGTCAATAAGGTCACTCACACAAGGCATCTATTTAGTCTCAGAGTCAGCAAAGCCAGATCAGTGGTCTGGGGAGAAGAAACAGCTACTTGAACTTTATAGGTTAAGAAAATCCCCAGCTAAAGTGGATCATCGTTAATAAGTTTCCAATTACATCCAAAGAAACGTCAACACTGATGTTTTGCGATCAGGATGGTGAGTAATTTTACCTACGCACATTTTTGTAGGCTTTGGTTTTACAAGGTGTTCCTGGATTGAAGCTGTATTGTTCCTTCTGAAATCCAATTTTCAGATTTCAAGTGCAAAGCAGAATTTGTCTCTTCCACTCATTTCTTTTTATATCTAATCTACACTTAAAGAGGAGTCTCAAAGTCTCCCCTTTTTTTTAAACAGCAAGTCGTTGCTGACAACTGGGAACTATAAACATGATCTTTTGGGCTCAACTGACCCCTTTTCAAAGGACTAAACTAAGCTGTGACTTCAGTGGGTTTAGCGGGTATGGTGGCATCAGGTATACGGTTGGACTTGATGATCTTTGAGGTCTCTTCCAACCATAATGATTCTATGATTCTATGATTCATGTTAAAAGTGTGCAAAAATCAACCAGTGATTCAGTCATTTTCTAATCTTGAGCTTTCATGTATGATGCTATAGCAAAAGACAGTCTGAGGGACAGCCATAGCAACGCTTGTACTTCTCGGTCATATTTCACGGTTTTACTGAAATTTATTAATAATGGCTTCCAGAGATGTAGATGACCGATATTATGACAGACTTAATCAAAAGGCTCACTGAGGACTGGCCAGAAAAATCACAGAGAATGAACAGAGCAGTGGGAAACAATGCAAACCAGTCAGAGCCCAAACCTTGGTGGATTTATCTGGGATACCCGCCGCATGGGTTGGTTATTGTCTTTATTCTTTTACTTATTACTTTATGTCCATATATCTGTGTGATACTTCCTAAAAGAAATCAACATTACATGTAGGGATATAAACGCTAGACACAATAAGCTGATGATTTCTTTTTGTTGGATTTACACAGACAATTAGGTCAAAGACAAAAATGTTTATTCACACCAATGAACCAGTCTCAGCTTCCTGATGGACTCATCAAAGGGCAATAATTACTTTCCCTGAGACCTTTCAATCTGCTCCATTCTTAACAGCTGGAGGAGGAAATTGCTTTCCCATCCTGGGAAAATTTAGAAGATTTTGATTACTTCCTCCTATTCAGAGGGATCCTCGGGATATATCATATTACCAGCTTCCAGCATCTGCCACAAGGACTCGCACAGAGCACTGAGTGCCTTGCAGAATTTGGCCCAGGTATGGAGTCAGTCCTTCAGCCAGGATCTGTCACAACAGACTTGGATTGAATGCAGATGTGGCCTTCCCCAAAACAGTAAAGAAAATGCTGGTGAAGTGCTGTGGACTTGGTTTTGGTTGGAGGTTTTTTTTTCCCATCTCTGAGATGGGAAAAGCCTTTCATCTGCTCCAAGACAGAGAGTAAGTAGAAAGTGAGGGGAGCACTGGTTTCCCATGCAACCCCCAACTTGAGAAAGCAGGTGGAGTGGAGAGGAGAAGCCACCTTTCAATTGTGTTTTAATGAACAAGTTGTTTGTTCTTTCATGCCCTTTGATGAATGGGTGTTTTCCTTCAAAAGCTGACGTTTGTCTTTCATTACACCCAGCATATGGTCTACTAGGCAGGACCGTTTTTCTACTCTAGATAAATAAACACAAAAATGAATTTATCTCGCAGAAGCATGTTCTCTTTCAAGTCTGGCACAAGCCTGCCCTCTCCCCCAATAAATCTCTGGGTAAATGTGAACTCCTTGGCAAGCCCTCCCCCTTACATCAAATGGAGACATTTTGTAAGCTCCAATCTCCGCACAGCTCAGGAAAGCTGCCACTGACTCCAGGCATTTAGAGGCAGTGATTTAACTACAACTCACAGCTGAATCTGAGAGCTCTTTATCATGAATAAACTCTTCCAAACTAGAAAGCATCCAAACTCTTTTCCCAGCTAGTAGTGGATAGCATTTTAACCCCCATTGTGGGGGTGATGTGAAACAACACTGCCTGCCGGCTCTTGCATGGGATCTACAATTGGATGGAAGTTGCGTAATCTATTATGACTCCAGTTAAGGTTTCCCCTTTGAGAGAGCCTGTTCATTTGGTGCACAGGACTGTGGATAAAGCTGGTTGCATCTTTAAATTCAGTTTGGTTTCCTTCCAAACTTAGTCCTATCTGTTGTTTGTACTTTATTGGTTCACAACCTGAACCTGCACATAGTTTCTTTGGGTTGAGACATGGCAAAACATGTCCAGAAATTAAAATCCCTGAATCTCCCTGTCATTGTGTGCCTCAAACCCACTGAAATGTACACTGAAACCAAAACACACTGGAGCTCTTTGCAGTTACTCACCTTCAGCACATGAGAGATGTGTCTTTTGAACCAGTTCAGACAAAGAGAGAAAGCTGGATGATAGTCCTTCACATTTCCGGACAAATAATCACTCAAACTTATGTCAATGAAACTTTCGCAATCTGTCAGTATTTTCACAAATACCACAAGTAGTTTAATCAAATAATGGCCCTGATTCATGAAAGTACTTAAGCATGTGCTTCACTCTAACTGCATGTTAGTGTCTCCTTGAAGTCAGTGATACTGAGGCATACCCGTGATTATGTGTATGTTTAAGTGCCTTTGGGTGCTTAACTGATATCTTGAATAGGGCCAGTATTAGTGATACGGTAACAACTGTCCTATTATAGGAACACATTAATAAATCAACCTGGTCAAGCTGTCTCTGAGCTCATCTATGAAACATGTTGTGATGGCAACCACTGAGCAGTGCAGCTCCTCAAGCAGATTGTACTTATTACAGGCACATCCCTGATGTGTGGGAGATGGAGAGCAACACAGGTCTTTTCGAGAAGTTTGACTTTGCAACAGGATGTCCAAACTTGAGATTATTTGATCTCTTCCCCTCACTCAAGATTTTGGATTCTGAGGCCCATAAGAGAAATTAGTTCAACATAAACTGGAATTGTGTTCCCTGAAGCTTTCAAGCTGCATTGCAGATGAACCCATTATAACTCTTTTGCAAGCTCCTGCTAAGTTTCAACCCCCTTGATTAAGGAACAGCATCAATGAAAACTACTCTAATCATTGCAAAGATTAGTGTATAGCTTGGCCTGGACTATGCCTCAACCTTACCGTACGGTCCCCCTCAAATTTGCACCACCCACACGTCACTAGAGGCACCAGTGCTCAAAATTTTTTTGTATGGCAAGGGAGGGAGAAAATCACTTCACTTGGCTAAGTTTGACTCCATCCTTCCCCCTTGGAGAAGAATGACTTTGGCTGGCTTGCTGACTATTTCTTTCCCTGTAACAGTTTTATTGAGTATATGAAAGTGTTAAGCTATGTCTCGCTTAGCCTGCATTTTGCTCTTAACTGGATTACCATACAGAGAATGTTACAATGAGGGTCTGAGGTCTGCCAGGTCAGCCTGGTAAATGATAGCACCTCTTGAAGCTATAATGGATGAGAGGATCCTTGATAAGATTTGACACTTGTACTATATACGCTGTCACAGCAGACATTTTGCTTTTTTCTTGATGTTTTTAAGGTCATAAATATTGGTCTCTAATGTTAAGTATGTGAACCTCACATTAATCACACTGCCAGGGAGAGCAAAGAGCTTTGCTCATAAACTGAAATGGAGCACAGTTAATCTATCAATGTTCTGTAATGAGGAGTATTATAACAAAGTATTTAGGTTGATTTACTGATGGGCTACACATCTCTGCTAATGATCACACATCAGTAAAAGAGCAAAGGGACTATGTGGATCACCAGAAGTTTGAGATTTACTGAATAATGTGCAGATCCTTCCTTATCTCTACTGTAAAGTTCTTAAACTCATTCTGTATCAGTTCACTTTCTCGAGATCAGTCTACTCACTGAGGCATCACTGCTATCAGAGTGCTGTACTTAGTTTACATGTCTGGGTAGCCTGGCCCCTCAATTTCAGTATTTTCAAATATTGCCTTCAGTTTCAGAGACAAGAGAAGGCAAACGTACATTGCTGATCATAGAGCTACCTGAAAATAAAGTAAGCAAATAAAAAAAGTTAAAATGAACCAGCCTGAGCAATACTTTTATTTATTCTTTTTACTGTGTAGTCTGTGTCTAGCATCCTCCCACAGACATCTGATCCCCGTCAGGTGCTGATACTGAATACATAAAGAACACATCTGCAATCCTTACCTTGGGAATTTTAAATCTGAATATTATCAGGTGTTCAATCAGAGTATTGTTCATGGGTTCAGGAGGTGGGCATAATCTCACTTTCCCTTAGATGTCTGCCTTAACAATACCTATGCTTAATGAGCAACTTACTTATCATTGGCTTGATTTAAGGTTCATGGACACCTGGAGTATCTTAAAAAGATGCCCACATGACAGCAGGTGAACCATGCTCAGTAAGGTATGCCACATCTTAAAATTACATTGGTTTTCCTCCTCATGAAAAATTTCTGCCATAGGGTCACTATCCCTGTCCAAGAAACACCATACAGTACACTGCCAAGTCTAGGTGCTGGACTTGGGGGGACCTGTCTCATAGGAACAGTCCTAGATGTACACGGTGGGAAGGCAGTGACAAGTGAAGAACGAGAAACCCCAAACCAGTTTAATTTGAGGTGCTTTGCAACTGCATCAATCTTCAGAGCACCCATATAAGACTAGGAATGAAAGTTCCTGCTTTCAACTCTGCTTTATCTAGGAGAAACTTCAACATATTAATAATTAATATTAATTGCTTTATGATACTTCTTCTGGTGGGCATCAAAATGAAGACACCAGGTTTATACACAAGCTCCTCACTTTTCCGTTATGGCACCGTCTGTGGACTATCCACACGAGTGTGAACACAGACATTCTCTTAGTATGGAAATCATGGCTGTGCTTGGAGGCATTTTGATTGCTGCAGGTGAATTCAGTCTTGATGGGGGATCAGGAGGTCTGATTTTCAGAAATCAGCTGACAAAACTATGAGTTCATTGAGGGCTTCAGGTGAGTAGAGTAGTCTTTAAAAAACAAATTAAAAAATCCCTTACTCCATTTACAGAGGCGAGCAGTGGAAAGAGTATGACCTTTCAGGAAAATGAGGAAATTAATTCTCCAAAAACCATACGCAACTGCAGCCTGTCAGGCTCCTCCTGCCTGTATGTGCACTTCTGCCACTGGACGGAAAGCAATCACCCTGGCTGCACGCTCATCAGGCCTCTGCAATGCAAGGCAGGCCAAATTTGTTAAAGTGGGACAGGACAGTCATTTCTTCTAAAAGATCATCAGTAGTACAAACATACTTCTTAAAAGACCTCCTTAGTCCCAGTTTGGCTCCCGTTCCACGGGAGAGATGATCGTGTACACTCTTGCCTGTCCTGGGCTGTGGTCTGTGCTGAACACATTGTACTGCCACTTGCTTGTAACAAAAAAGCTGTTGCCCGCTCCAAACTGACCAAGAGATCAGAAAACATGCCAGATCAGAAAAGATGCCAAATCAGAAAATAGAAATGGCCACGGAGCGTCTGGGACAAGAAGTGCCAGTGTATGTGGGTAAGCAAAAGTACATGCTTCTCTCACTTGGCACATTCACAGGTATTAGCAATGGATGAGGACCCAGAGAGGAGAAAATGCTAACAGGGGCCCAGACTGCGGTCCCCGGTTAGAGAAAAAATACTTGGCAGGCATTGCTTGTTGCACCTTACACTTAAAGAATAGTGGGAAGCTATATTTCTTTAGCAGATTGAGAGACAGCTAGATTGAACAAAAAGGCAATACAGGCAAAAATGTTAGAAAATAAATTCAAAAGAAACATTTGGCAAAAAATTATTGTATCATGAACCTTTAATGCAGTGCTTTGACTTGTCTTCTTCAGGATGTAGTAAAGATTTTTTTTCCCCTGCTTTTTCTTCTTCACTCTCATTCATTTTCTCTCTCCCTTTTGTTCTGGTTTCTGTACCTCTTGGATCTGAATACAGCGAGAGTTCTGGGTCTGAACCTGAACTCAGATCCATATTTCACAACTTCCCTCTGGTTTTCTAACAGGGGACCTTGGATGCAAATACCCTCAGACTGTGAGGAGACACAGACTAGATCTCATCCTGTGTGCTGGGATTTAATGCCAGCTCTGGTTCTTGTATTTCTCTTCTGACTAGAGCTAAATAATATTGAAAATGACTAAATCTGAAATTTTTGGAGTGATAGAAAGGGTAGCTTGGTGAGGAACAACCCAAGTCTAAATCTTCCAACTCCTCCCAAGCACATCCAGATTCCAGGTAGCTCATCAGGTTGGTATGATAGTCCTCACCCCATTCACTGCTGCAGCCCCTGCAAGCCTCAAACACACTTAAAATAGTTATTATTATCTGTGTCAGGGTAACATCTAAGAAATCTGATTCTTGTGCCTACTTGCAGCAGATGGAGCTAGCTAATTAGACAAAGGGGACCAAGGTGACATTAAGACAACTGTGACTGATATGATAAGGAGTGGTCAATATCTCTCATGGCTGCACGGGTCATGACGAGGGTCATGGTAACGGTGAGGTTTAGAGAAGGATTAGAAGGGAACACATGGAGTTTCTTCATGATGTGAATGCATCATAAAAAAAGTCAAAGCCTGTTGACAAGAAACTGAACACATAGGTGAAAAACAATTGGTAATTTGGGGATGTTTACCTCCCATTGCTTGGACGATCTTTGAAGGTATGCCAAAAAAAGGAAGCTTTAATCTCCTTCTAGAGTTGTATAAGTCCTGGCATCCTTTTTTTATCATATATTCTTCTTATGAAAATCCTTACTGAGCTAACATCAGGAGACTGCTGCAGCAGCTTGTCTCCGTGCCCACAAAGGGGATGAGGATTTGCAATCTGCCTGCTACTGATGCAGGAGCTGGGCTACTGCCAATCCCTGCCACTGTTCCTCCCACCAAGAGTGGTGGTCCTGGGGAGAGTGACTTACCGTAACTCTTAGTGGGCTTGTCTGGAAGGGCTGGAGCTAGAGGCAGTATGACTTCATGTTGCAGGACCTAGGTGAGGACACACACAGGGAGATCTCAGCAGTCCCATGGCCTTTTGCTTCTGAAGGAGGAGGATAAGGGTTAGTGGTGTAGTTTTGGGTGCATGGTAGTTGTGCTAATAGTGCAGGCATGTGGGCAATCCTGGATGACAACACAATAGTTATAGACGGGTCAGCCCTAAGCCTCATCTATGAAAGCAACCTCAGGAGCTCTATGTTGTTCAAACATGCTGCTGTTTGTTGGCTAGTGATCCTGACAGGAGACTTTCGTAACCCATTTGGGATA
Source organism: Cariama cristata (assembly GCF_000690535.1). Classification (NCBI taxonomy): domain Eukaryota; kingdom Metazoa; phylum Chordata; class Aves; order Cariamiformes; family Cariamidae; genus Cariama; species Cariama cristata. Next base: position 214,197 of record NW_009616906.1, read on the forward strand.
GATAAACAACACCCTGGCTGTCCCATCTCAAAGACACCCTCTGTCCCCAGCAAACACTGGGAAATGTGTAAAGAAAATAGCATTTATTTCTTGTTATAGAACACCTGTGGAGCCTTTGCTTATCTCAAAGGTGCTGAGGAGGTTAAAAAGTAATTTGTAAAAATGCCTAGGCCTGATTCATCTGTTACAACTGTAGTTATTTAAGCAAGGGACACTGTCACTCAAGGTCTGCTCCTTGGACAGCAGAAAGAATGAGGCACCAGCAGAAGATGCAAGACAGACCAGCTCACTCTCTGGGCAACCTCTGGATACTACAGCAACAGTCTAAACTGAGTAAGTTTCACTTAGGCATTTCAATGAATATCTAAGTTTAGAAAGAAATTAATCTAGGTTTATGAAAGTGCTGTATTCACTCTATGGTAATGTCACTGCCAATGCAAGTGCTTAAATATGCCATCAACATCTTCCCCCTACATTGACCTAGACTGGAAGTTAAACCTATGATGTGCTAGTGCTTATGATGATTAATATTTTCTAGTGCCTTACAGAAATTGCTAATTTGCAGGTAGGGATTGCTGGTAATTAGGACAATGCTGGAAATATTTTACCTCATGCAATCTTCAGTAGAAAAGCCTTGTATGGAAGGCAAGGCATGTTACACTTTTGGCAGACGAATCATCCTGGGAATAGATGCAAAGATATGTTAAAATAGCCTTGCTTGAATTAGGTTTATTCAACAAGCCTAGGGGGTTGGAAATAGCTCAGAGAATATATGGCAAAGTATGGGCTGCCATATATTCTGTAGTTTAGAGACTAGTTTCTCCTCTGGAGTCACGGCATGTCTGCTCTCCAAAAATCCTACTATACCCTCAGCTGCTCTAAATCAAGCAACTGCCCTGGGACTTAGTTTGATTGTGTATTCAGGCAGTGGAAAGGGCCCTGGTACAGATGGGAATATTGGGCCCCACGTCTCTTGAAAATCCCAGCCACGTTTTCCTGCAAGTCTCTCCACTGAAGAGGCTACCCAGCACCCCTGCTTTGTATAAATGGCTGGTGAAACCCCAAGGAGCAGGGAAATATATTTTGGGCCCAAATTTGGAGTTGATATAGAGCAGAGCCATCAGAAAGAACAGAGATGAAATCCCCACTTAACCCTGACAAGGTCTAATGAATGAGTGCCCAGCCCTGTCTTGACTTGCACGCAGTGCTCCCCCATCGAGCTCCACAAGGCCCCCCAGACCCTCACTCTCTCATCTGCAGAGTGCCTTTTTTGAAGGGCAACGCAAACTGTGATTTCTATACCTTAAAAAAATAAAATGAGATGCAGAGTAAAAATAGCTTGAGAAGAGCTGGGCTCCTTGAGGTGGCAGGAGATGAGAGCCAAGCACCTCCATTCTCCGACACCCCATGGACTTGCCTTGCCGACCTCCAGCCCAGCCCCTAAGCAAGCTGTCAAGTGTGAGGATGTGGGAAAGGAGGGACACTTGCTGATAGCAAGGGAAGGGAAAGGAGACACACCAAAGCTGAGTGCCTCGACGAGACGATGAGCGCTGGAGAGCAAACACGGGCAGCGATAGCTGCATGTCAGCAAACAGACGACCCTGTTTGCCAAGGGATGGGGTGGACGGGGATGTGAGCACCAGCTCTGTTGTTATTGTCATGTCATAAGGAGTAAGTGCACTGGATTCTACATGCCTGTGTGTTTGATCAGGAGAGCACCGCTGACAGAGGATAAATAAACAGAGAGAAAAACAAGATTAAGCAGGTCCTTCTCCTTATCGCTGCCTCTTTATCCCTATTGATCTCTGCCCTGTCCCTTTTCATCTAGGCTGGAATTCCTCACATGCTTCAACCATGAACTGTCACATCTAATTAAAAACATGGTACGAGGTTTTGCATGCAGCAGCGGGTATTTTCCAGTGCCAGGCAGCTGTATGTTCAGCCTTTTGCCTTTCTCTATGAAAACTCATTTTGCCTTTGTGAAATCCACCTGGGTTTGTTGGCAAGGCATGGCAGACGTGAACAGGAGAAAAACAACCTGCTTTTTGGTTCAGTCTTTTCAAGGACAGATCCAGCCCCAAGGGGGCAAATGGTGATCACCTTGTCCAAGCAACTTAGACCTTTTGCCCTGGGAGAGAGAAGATGGTATTTCTACACCTGTTTGTTTGATGGGGGTGTTCCTTCCTTCTTGGGGGTACCAAGGTCTCTGTGGCAGGTAGGCACATAAATCCAACTCCCCTCCCTGCTCAATGGCCAGCACTTTCCATCCATTCAGATGTTTGCCTCATTTCAATCCCATCCCTGCTTCTGTGTGCTGCCAGTTTTCCTCCAGGACTCCTCAGCTCTCTGAGTTAGCTGCTGCCTTCATGCCCACCAGATCACTCTGGACTCACTGAATGAGTATTTTTTGCTGAAAACAATTCAAAGATGACACAGGTCAGTATCATTGCGGTAGCGTGTCCTTCTTCACAAAGAAAATGTCTTTCATATGCTAAGCAGGATGTTCAGAAGTGGGCCCATAAATACCACGCATGTTTAGAGTCTGCATGGATGTCGAACAACACCCAGGACGTAGCTTCGCGTTGAAAATGAAGTCCTCATGTTGTGCACCTAACACTGCTAAGGCTAAAATAGAAGGAGGTTACCAGGGTAAGGGTAAACAACACAGAAAAGGAAACACAAATAGCACTGTTTATTTTCTGCCTGACTTTTTCGTCTCTGCATTCTAACATATTCTGTTTAATTTTGTTAAAACATTCAATAAAAGATCGCTTGAATGTGGCTTTCCCTCATGCTCTCATGATCTCTGGAAACTATTAGAACTTTGGTTTTGGCTTCAGTTTTCTAAAGTGGCTGGTGGCTTTAGGTGAGGCAAGATTTATAAAGGGGGGGCAATGCTATTAGGGAGTTTAGCAGAGCTAGAGAGTAAAACTAAGCATGATTATGGAGAGTCTGATCCCCCCAAATCTGATCCCCTGTAGATGTAGCACTAGGCACCTTCATTTTTCGGGGCTAAAACATGCTAGCAATTTGGAGACTGTGCTGAGCTCTTCCCCTTCCTGAATTCAGGCCCCTTGACTGTGTCTCAGGCTGGGCATTCAAAATCATAGGCATTTTTGGAAAAGAGAGATCATGTCACTCCATTGCTTTTGCAACTTTTTTGCCTGTCCCTACAAATAAGACACTTTACTTCAGATTTACTATGTGATCCAACAGGCCATCAGTGTGAGCAGTGCTTTTATTTATTCTTTCCTATGCCATCATTCAAGACCCCACAGTTTATTGCTCACCGCTAAAACAATATCATTAGACATGAAATATACGTTGCCAGGCTCTCCCCCGTCTCAGCTCTCTCCCTCTCCTTCCCCATCATTTTTTTCTGAGGAGAAAGGAAAGAAAACTTCTTTTCAGGATACATTGTAGGGAGTGCTCATGAACTGGCAATCTATTTTCTCCTGGGTTTGACACTGCCAGGCCCTTAGTGCTTTTATTGACTCTGGCTAAACACAGTGACAATTATTTTTGTTGGTTTCAAATCGCCTTCTCCAGCAGAGTGTGAAGTCAGCAGGTTTTTTTTGCATGCTGAGCATGCCCTTTCAGACACCCTAAGAGGAGCAGAGGGAAAGATGATGGCTTTTTTTCATTTTTATCCAGTCACACTTTGGCATTCCCTGAACAGACCTTTTGTTTTGAAGCAGGGAAAAGCAAGGGAGAGGCTTGCAGCTAAGAAGTGGATTGATGGTTGTGGGGGAAAGCAGAGCTGGAACATCCTTATCTGAAGGATCCTGCTGCAGAAACCTGCTTTCCCGCACGTCCCTGCCGGCAACCCTACGCTTATGCCTCTGTGTGTACACACATACTGAAAGCCCAGAGAGGAGCAGGGTCCTCCCACCCCTCCATGGTCATGCACGATCACCTAAGGACCCAGTTAACAATCTCCAGTCCTTCATCTTCCTCCTTTCCAGTGCCATCAGGAGCACGGTGTCTCCCAGACCACCCTAACCCTCCGCTGGGCTGTGAGGAGCCACAATGATGAAGAGGGGCTCTTTCTTGGAAAAGATGTTTAAGCAACCCTTGGCAAAGGTCCCCTCAGGCATTCGTGGCTTGTGGGATGTACACTAATGAAAGCATTTGTTTAAAGCATATCATGTTATCCCCTCTGTCTTCATGTATCTCTTACTGGCCAGGCCAGGAAAGCCAAAAACCCCCCAAAAAACAGCACTGTAGATCAAGACTGGGGGATGCTCCACAAACTGACCTACATATCAGTTACAGACCTTTTGAACATGATCTGTAGAGGTTTATAGACTGGCAAAACTGCTTGGAAAGGAAGTAAAAAAATAAGCCAATCTTTCAGTCTACCGCTTGGATGAATAGGGCGTACTTCTTCACTGTCTTACAATGGTGAAATTTAGATTTCAAACACTATAGATCAGTTTTTCTCTGCCTACCTACAATGCAAAGAGGCTTTGACCATTTTCTGTTCTTTGAAGTGATACAAAAAGCCATTCAGTTTCTGACCTCGAAACGGTGGATTAAGGTAGGTCTTCTCTAGGGGAGGAGCTGGGGAAATGTCCAAAAGTGATTTTTCATTTAAATTTCTTCCTCAAACTTTTTTGGTTTTTTTGAAAAAATGTACCCCCAAAATTCTGAAAAATATTAAAAACTAAAACCTCCCAAATTTACCCCCAAAATAAACTGTCATAGTTTAACATTGCTGCTTACTTGGAAAGAAAAACTTCCTGTCAGTTAAAAAAGTATTTGTTAGAGATAATGTCCCACTTCTGCAGCTGTGATATTGAGTAAAGTCTGAAGTTTCCATTGTGATCCAAGGACTCTCTCCCATTACTATCACCTTGTCCCAAACCGTGAGAAAATACAGATGTAAATAACCTTTTTCAGATGGTGTCACCTAACTGAGGCAATTGAACAGTCTCCATTGATAGACATCAATATCTTCCTCCAGACAAAATCTGTTGAAAAGCAGAAGGGTTTTATTTGCACTTTACACAGGAGGATGAAGAGTCCCCTAAGCTGAAGAAAAAGGACAGTTTCATAAACTGTTAGGTCTGGTGGAGAGGTTGGCCTGAGAAGTCCCTATTTCCCAGCAACCCCGCTCATTCCTGCCCATGTGCTACCATTAGCCATTGCACCTGGTGTGTCAGGACAGATAGCTGTAGGCAGATGACGCAGGTCCTTGAAATGGGGTTAAAAATATTCTTCCAGAAAAAAGCTACAGATTGATGTTTTACCCCTGGTGCTGAGGAACATGGCCGAACAGTGGTCCTACCACGCGGTGGGGCAATGAGTGTCGCAGAAGGACCAGAAGCGAACGTCTGAGGTACAGGAGGTGATGGGAAGTTCTCAGTCTGCCTTTGCCCACCGTCAGAGCCCATCTCAGGTCATGCAGGACAGAGATCTGAGTAAAATTCCCCTACTCCCAGACAAAGGCCTTAGTGTTGTAGGGCTGAAATCACCCAGAGAGTTTTGAAAGCAGGATGGATCCTGTCTCCAAGATGGTTGGTTATTTCAGCAATGAAAAGGGGAATTTCTGTTCACCTACAAGAACAAACAAGCAAACAAACATTTCTGGTTTTATTGCCCCTCTGCCTTTGCACAAAACCACAGCATAGGCGGTGCAGAAGACATCCCTCCCCATACCTCCCTACCTTCTGTGTCCCACCACCCCTGAGGGGCTTTCTTCTCAGACTTGCACCACAGATTAGTGGGTTGGTACAATTGCTGGCTTGGTCCAAGGGCAGACTCTGGAGCCCACCATCTGTATCCGTCCTCACACTGCTGCTCTTCCACCTCCGTGGCAGACAAAACCCACAGCTCACAGGAGATGTCTGTGGTTCTGATCCAGCTGCCAGCTCCTGCAGGAGCCTCCTGAGGCTGATCCAAATTGCTCCTCATTAGCTGTTGTTGGGCTTCTGACAGCAGCTTTTCAGTTCGGATTGAAAACTGTTTCTAGTTGTTGATGTTTTCCCACAAGGGACATGTTATGACAAATAGGAGGCCAGTGTGTTCATGAGCTGGGGATGAAGGAAGGAAGGGAACATCACTTTTAAACCGAGGGCACTCCATAGCAGCGAGCCAGTGTCTTTGCTGGAGGTGACTTCTGATGGGCGACCTCTCCGAGCTGTCTCTTTGTGCTCTTTGCTTTGATAGACCATCCCTTTCATCACAGCAGTATGACTGGCACCGATGTTTGTCTGTGCCCAGCAGGCAGGGAGAGGCAGCCGGGCACCTCGGAGGGTCCCAGTAGCAGCTGCCGGCGGGGTGAGCTGACCCTGCCAGAGTTTCCAACGCTTCTGGAACTGAGCACTAAGTCAATTTGAGAGGGATTACTGTGCCAAATGCGGTAATTAATTAGAGAGACATGCTTCGGCACCAAGCTTTTCATTATCTAAAGCTCTCGACATGCCTTTGTAGGGGCTGTGCTAGCACTGTCAAGGCCCATCAAGCTCCAGCCCTTCCCACTATGCGTGTTTTGCCAATTCATGTACCGCTTCCCCCTCACTGGTCTCTTTTTCCCTGCAGTGCCTGTCTTCAGCATGGTGGTTTGCCTCCTTTGCAGATACTGCTCCTACCCAAAACCCTCCCACCCCTGAAGGTGATACCAACCTCACGCCTTTCTGTCCTTGCAGCACCTTGGTACGACACTATGCTAATAGGTGACATTTGCTTTTTCTTGTCTTCTCCTCAGCTCCTGATGCTGCAGCTCACCCAGCTGTGTGAGATGTCCTGGGAAACCCACCACCCTCTTTTGGCTGCCCACAAGAAATGAGGCATTCCCAGAGCTCAGCACCCTTCTGTCCCAGCATTCCCTCTCCCTGGAGGTGGTATAGCATCTCATTTCACCTTGCCTGGCCACCATCAGAAGAATCCAAAGTATGTGGGAAGCAATCCTTCTTATTTTTAAAATTCTGCCATTCAGACAAGAAGCCATTCATAAAAAGAAATAATATGCCCAAAACTAGACAAACTCCTTTTTCCCTCCAAGAAGAATCTGGATATCTCTCCGCAGAATCTGTTCCCTGCCATTTGTATTTTCTCTGCATCTTCTTGATCTTTCAAGGAGCACAGCTGAAAGAGAGCAGTGAGAGGCTATGGGGAAGCTTTTCCTGACCCTCTCTGAACCAAAGCAACGCTGGCAGTGACAGAGGTGGGACTCGCACTGCTGTATTTCAATCCGAAGGGTGTTCTGAGGAAGGTGAAGGCACTGCAGCCCACCAGAGTTGTTCTGGCAGTGGAGGATGCATCTCCTCTTTCTGTGCTTTCTAGCAGAAATGACAGACTCGTATTTGGAGCCCAGGCAGTCCCTACTGCTGCCTTGGAGTCTCTGTGCAGCTCTTTGCAAATCATTTGAGTTCCCTGAACCTTGCTCTGTGATGTGGAGACATAATTTTCTTCCCCTCTCCTAACCAAAAATTTACAGATTTGGACATTTAAACTTGACCAGTTCAGTCTTGGTTTCAACACCTATTCAGAAACACGGCATGCTGGTCTGCTGCAGCACTAATGAAAGGTCAACCTCCTTCTGTATGTTTTAACTCAGTGACAAATCTTGAATGCCTCCAGGGATGGGGCTTCCACCATCTTCTTGGTATAAGTGTGACCAAGACAAGGTGCAGTGTCCTCGCTGCTGTACAAACACATAGTGAGAAGCAGCTCCTGCCAGAATGAGTGGATAGACGTTTTTAACAACAGAAACGTTGCTGTCATGGTCTTACAGATAGAGAATGCGGCAAACAGAGCAAGTCCTTTGCCAAAATTCAGGAAGGAAATTGTGAGAGGGAGCAGTAAGAGAAAGCTCTTCCATGATGTCCCAAACTGAGTGGCATTACTGCACCTGCTGGGATATTTCTCCCTGATTTGAGGCAAGCAAAGGCGACAATATTTGGAATTAAATGTTATGCAGCTCAGCAGTGCATGACCTTTCGAGTTTTTGAAAAACAAGTATGGATTGGCAAGAAACTAGAGAAATACCTAGAATGTTTATTCTACCTAAACTTCTAGACATTTTAGTATTAATGGTTGGTATGAGCATTTCCAGCAACTGATCTTTGGGAAGTACAATTCTCAGAACAATCCCATTCATTATTTCAGCCCACTTCACTTGAAGCTCCAATTTCCAAATGAAAATTGAGGGAGGGAAAACACACATTAGAAGAAAAAATAAATAGAAAGATTCCAACAACTGATTTTCATTTGAGCATCTTATATTGATTTTCCTCCTTTATAATTATGCAAAATAGAGTGCATCTTTTCTTAATTAAATGGGTAATGACTGGTTTGGTAGCCAGCAGAGCAGCTTTCAGAGAAAAGATAGTATTTGAAAGCAGGGGTTATGCACAGAGCCCTCTCAAACAGATCTTTGTGCCAGAGGCTTTGTTTTGATACTAGAAACATTTCCACTACAGCAGCCTCTGATGGCAGTCATGTGCGGGATTAGGAACTGACTCCATTCAAATAACAGACAGCTGTTTGGAGTGAAAACTCGTCTCTGTCAATTTGCACTCAAAGAAGGCAGAGGCAAAGGAAAAAAAAAAGACCCTGGGCCTGGGAATCATTGTAGCTTAATCCCTCCTTTGGCAGGAGATAAAACTAGGGCTTTCCAATGCTCTATAATTTCTTGCATTGACCTGGAAAGAGATTTCTCTATTCACTGGGCTGTAAACCTCCTTTTTTATATTTACTACATGATGTACAAGAGCTGAATCTCCAGCAGAGAAAACATGCCATGTTGGGCTAGGAGCCTGGGAAGAAACTTGGTCTCAGGTTAAATAACTCAGTAGAGTAGAGACGCACAGTAGCTGCTAAAACCACTTATGGATTGTTCTTTTAACTTCCAGTGGAAGGTTTTCTCATTTTCTGCAGAACTAGCTGAGATTTCCAGAAATGGCTAATGATTTATGGTGGTCTGCTCTTTCAATGCCAAATTTCAAACCCTGGAGGAGGGCCTGATTTTTGAGACCGGGTGCACAGCTCTTACAAAAAGTCAAATATCTTCTGTGCATCTCAAGTCCCTGGTATTTCTAGTCATTCATGATCTCTGATTTCCAAAAAAAACGGCAGTAGAAAAGCAGAGCAGAACCTCTGGCCATGCTCTGCCAAGCGCAACTGCAGACACAGCTAAGGGGTGAGATGAGCTGCTCTCGTACAGGTATTTTTGGTTAACTTGGTGCTTCCTGCCAGTGCCATAAACAGGCTCCTGCAAAAGGTGTTTCTGTTGTTTTTCACGGGAAAAACTGGCTGTGCCAAGGGACATCTGTAAATGCAACAGAACAAGTGGGAAAGCTATGATCAGGATTCAGGGCTGTGTGCACCTGGAGTCACCCCTTTTCCTTAGTCCTCCCTTGAACTGCATTTGAAAAACCACGAGAATAGTATTTAATCCATTAGAAAATGTATTTCCTTAGGAGATGAAGCAAATCCTCTGGAGTTCTTTGGAAAAGCTTTGATGGAGGTCTTTCCTCTCAGAGATCTGAGTGTCATCTCAACTGAAAAGTTTTGCACAATCATATGAAAAAGAGAGGAGAATTTCTGACAGTGTCAAAATGTGCTATTTTGACATTTTGAAATTAAATTTGCTTTGGCTTTTCTTTCGGATGTAACTTTGGATTTAAATTTTCTCTTACCTGTGCCACATACTTTGTTATCAAGCTGGCCATGGCATCTCTACCACATGTCTGGTGGAGAAGTGCTGGGGCAGATGGCTGTAGGTGGGTCTTGCACAGGGCCCTCCAACCACTTCACCTGCAGCCAGACCCTGTAGAAACACTCAATACGTAAAAGAAAAAAAAATTCATTTCCTTGAAACAAACCATTTGGAATTAACCAAGAAAAAAAAATTATTTCTCTCTCTATCTACCTACTTATTTGAATGGAGTAGGGGGAGTTTCCTTTATGGAAGATTTAAGAGAAGGCTAGGTTTCATACCCATGTGAAATGAAGCCGGTTTATGAAATCCTGACCCTATCTGTGGAACAGCACTTCTACCCCTTGGGGCCACAGAAACCTACGTGGAGGGTTTACCAGCAGCCAGGCCATGGCCAGGAGAAACATCCTCTGTCAACACGATGCAAAGAGAAAAAGTGGGAAGGAAGGGAAAGAAGTGATTTTGCATAACGTTTTCCCTGCTTTGTTTGGAT
>NW_009616906.1:224383-265055 GCF_000690535.1 Cariama cristata
GATTGCTTGGAAATTGTGCCCAGTTCATTCTTGTATAGAGCCGAAGCTGGGACTGTTTGCTATGACCGGTGCCAGGGCGCTCGGCAACCTACAGGAAGGAAGGTCTTGTTCTTTAAAAAAAAAAAAAAAAAAAGCCAAAGACCCCCCCTTGAGCTTGGGAGTGAGAAGACATGGATCCTATTCCAAGCCCTGTGCTCATTCTGGGTGGCCTTGGACAAGCCACATTGCTAACTCTGTTCAGCTCTGCCTGAAAAAGCAGGATGAAGCGCGGCAGGGGGGTATCAGTGCCTGCCCACAGTGATAGCAGAAGGAGTTCTGCACACCAGGAGCTGCCGGTAAAACCCTTGATGGATGAAATGGGCTTTGTAGCTTTGCTTCAGCTGCCTGCTGCTGCATCGACATCAGTATCTTTGGGTATATCTGCACTGCCCTTGAAGGGAAGTCTCAAGAGAATGGCGTAATCTGCTGGGATGCAGCTGGGAAGTTGCCATACAGGCAAGCTATTGCCTCGGGGCAGGCTTGGGAGCAGTTGTGTGCACCAAAGGCAGGACCTTAGTGTGGCACAATGGCACAAAGACTGAGGATTTCTGTTGCCTGACCTGAATTTTCCAGTACCTGCTGCAACAAATTGCATGCTGTATCATCTAGATTGCTCACAGTGACAAATAAAATTACTGATCATCTGACTGTGGTTAAAGCCTATGGGAAGCTGTTCTTGATAGTAACCTCCGGATGGAAGCTGGTGTCACAAAAATGGCAACTGAAAGAGATCCAGGCTCAGTTGAGGAATCCTGACCTTAACTGTAATGCTAGCATTTTCTCTGTTGATGTTAACCCTGTATCACCTGCATAAACAAATTGTCCAGCCCCTCAGTATTGGCCAAAGCAAATCTCCTTTCAGGAAGTTCGAAATAGAGTGATAGACTGAGATAAATCACCTTAAATCCTGCCAGTCTGGACTTTCCTCCAAAATGTGGAATGCCCCTTTGGGGTGCAGAACACAGAATGGAAACATGAAAATCTCCCCTTTCTTTCCTTCTGCAAAGACTGAGAAGTTTTCTTCCAGTTGTCTTTCTCCAGTTAAAAACTTCTCTACCACCTCTATGGGCTTTGGCCCACTCAGTGTTTCAGTCACTTTGTAAATGCTCAGGTATTTCCCACACTTATCGAAGCAGTATCCACCTGCAAGACAAAAAAATCTTTTCTTCTTTTGGGTCCTGAACACTTTAAGACTTAGTCTGAGAATTTTCTGATTCTTTCCAACTGTGCAAGCAAATCTAAGAAAATATGTGACCTCTCATTACCACCCTGTCTCGCTGCCATCCATCTCCAGGAGAGATCACCGCTCCTGCAACTTGGGATACCTGTACCTCCATTCCTCTGGGAACTTACTGAATTTCGGGAATTATTGGAAGGATGTCAATGCTTTCATTCTCTGAAGCAGAAGAGTGTTAGACCTGTTATAGAGAGAGCACAAAAGACTTGCATGTGTAGTTGAATTCCTTTTTGTTTTTAAACACTGAAGTTCCATAGTTTTAGAGTCTTGATAAAGTCGTTACGGTGCCAAAAGGGGAAACATATTGTTTCCATAACCACAAGCAAACATTAAAGATAGCTGCATCCAAGTGACTGGATGCTTCAAAGAACATGATAACGTGTTCATATTCTTTACTTGCATGAAAGATGTTGTGGATATTTTTTCCTTGGAAAATAGATCTTATTAAGAAATAGATATTTTTTTGAACAATAACACTTTTAACACAAAGTTTCAGTCTGGAATTAAAAAAATAATAATAATTTATTTTCAATTAAGCAGTTTTGTTTTATCATTCTAGGGAATATTACTATCTTAAATTAAACAATTATTTTTTATTCATGGACTATTCTTCTCTCTTTCTTTACCACTGAAGAAAATATTAAAAATTAGTGATTTTTCTCCTTCCCAAATCTTCCTTCTTTTAGTCTGTGATTCTTGAAATTATCTTTACACTGGAAAGTTATAGACAAAACTCTGTAAATTCTGTAATATCAAGGAAGCTTTGAATATTGACAGCATGTTCATTTGTTATTTACCTTTTTGTAACTTTTACCAAGGTGAAGGAAGTTATAAGAAAAACAATCAGCATTAATGTATCCACTGCTGCATCAGGGCAGAAGCAGAGTCGGGGGTTTCTCTCCTCTGTACTTGTGCCAGGTCCTTTGCATTGTTTTACTTGCTAAATGCTTGCACTGGACAGGCTGTATCTGCAAGAAATTATCCCATCAATATTTAATTCTGAGAGGAAGTCTAATCCAGTCAGAGAAGTCAAGCCCACCCTCAGTATATGTTGGCTGTATAAATTGAACCAAGAGGATGCTGTCTTCAAAGAAATGTTTATTTATGGGGAAATTTCAAATCCATATAGTGGAGATCAAAACCTTACTGCAGACTCTTCGAAACCACGAGACACAACAGAACTTACCCTTCTGTCAGATTTTGGAACATCATCTTGGAACAACAGAAGGGGCAATATTTTTGCAATTTTTTTCATCCTCCATGATACTAGCAGCCACAGAGTCCCCAGTACTATGAGGGAGATCCTATGAAGATGTGTACATAGTCTTGGGTTACAAGGACTCATATATCCACCTGGAGAAGGAAGAGATGGCTCATATGGTTGTTAGTTCCCCACATTAGGCTGCTCTTGGAGTTAACCTCCCATTGCTCCCATAGACACAGCTCTTCCACATCTGGACATGAAAGCCCAGAACAACACAGTTTGGGATGTAACAAAGCTCCCACTATGTACACAGCTCAACCAGCGTGGCCTTGTGAGCCATCAGACTCCACAGAAAATGCTGTCTACAGATGAAAAGCTGCAGGCTTGGTCTGCAGATCTTCTTCTGTCTGATGCCTTTGAAACCTTGTGTTCTAGTTAAGGCTTGAAGCTCCAGGGCTGGGTGGCTCCAGCTAGTTGTCACCATGCTGCCTTTTGACTCTGAATTCAACCGTTAGGCAGCCTGTCCCTTCAGCTAATCCATCAGGACATCCTTGAATTAGCTTGATTATCTCTGACTTGTTCCTTTTCCCTGCATTCAGGTCACACGTACAAGGGCTTGGCCATGTAAAATGCTAGAGTCACTCTGACATCTCATACTCTTAACATCACTGCAACACACTGGAAATGTTCCCTTGGCTTCATTTAGCCTTTAAACCAGATAAGACAGAAAATATGCATAACTTCAAGTCTTCCTCTAGCATAAAAGAGTACTGCTCCTCTGTGGGGTTGTCATTTGGAACAGGACTACTTTGAGGTGTTCACAGTTTGTTCCTTATACACTCAGATCACTTGTCAGGACTTTTCAGCAGCCTTTCAAAACTAGTAAAGGTTTTTCCTTTTACACTGTGCTATCGGTTTCTGCAGGATTACACAAGACTACTGGTGTTTCACTGGGGATGGTGTTTGTTGAGCTGAATGCTGTTATCGCCATGCTTCCGTTTCCATATGGCCAAAAACAAGGACAATGATGCTTTCCAGCTCTATGAGCTCCTTTGAACTCTACTGCCAAGAAGAGCTAGATAATAGTGGACAACCTGGTTACAATGAGCTTTGTTGCTTAAACACATCCCTGGGGTAAGACAAATAAAAACAGACAAACTCCCTATAAATACGTTTCTTAGACTGGAGAAAAGCCATATTCTGGCACCCCCAAGCAGACCATCTAATTGCTGAGCAGTTGGCATCTGCATACTCTCCAAGGGAGAGGCAGCTGGTAAGAAGTTCAGAAAAGTGCTTGCTAGTCCATGGGTCAGTGGGGCACCAGCATCAGTGGTGCTGCCTCATGGACAGGGCAATGCTAGTATCCGCAGGACTGTACTAAGAAGATCAGAAGATGCATGGAGATGCCTTGTTGGTGCTCATCATTGGACACAAAAAGTAGATCCACATTCATGTTCACTGTGACCACAGTGTGTTTTGTGAAGCTAAGCTAAGTGTATGGAAGGAATCAGCAGGAGACAAAGTCCCCTGGAGCATCTGCTGGGGCACAGCACTGGGACACCTCCCCATTCTGTACATCCTTGCTCACTGAGATATTCTGTCCTGCCAGAAGACATGCTGAAAGAGTAGGAGGTAGACAAGCATAGACTCAACCCCAAAGTTTCAACTGTCTAAAACTACACGAGATGAAGCACTGAGCATTGGCTGGAATGTGAAAAAGAAGTGCCTGGTACTTTAGCTATTTCTCTCTTACACTTATGGACTTAGTGATTTTCTTTCAAAGATTTGGTATATGGCCGATATAATGACAGATATGATATATATTTATTTTCCTTTCATCACCTTTCTTTTCCATTTAACAAACACATTGAGAATCAGAGGGAAGAGATAAACAAAAATAAACTAAAACTGAAGTAAAATTTGTTTTACTCCTATCAACAGTCTGATACAATTTTAAATTTGAGAACCCAAGAAATCTTAGTTCATTTACTCACTGAGTTAATAATTACAGTTCCTAAATAATAAGATATTCTATAGCCTGAAGTCCTTATTCTGAGTATATATTTATATTAGCAGTTAAGTATACTTTTCGTGGGCAATTAAGACATTATTCGCTCCTAGCTATTCACAAACATCTCAGGAGGGAATGGGGGGAGAAGGAGTTGCAAAGTCATGAGGATAATAACAGCCAAGGACCCTTTCCTCTTCTTGTGATATTGATTTTCAGAATACAAACAGAGGCACAGAATACTGGATCTCAGTAATATACCTATTTTAAATGCCAGTTGTTGAGTAAATAGACTTCTGTGGGGATATGTTTGTTTGAAAAGCCTTTGGGATTAGAGAATATTAGCCCAGCATTCAGCCTGAGACCTATTTTGTGAGGCATCTTTGTTACTTTGTCAGCTTTCTAAAGCCCTTTATGATAGTTCTCAGCCCTAGCGATATTTATTCAAGTAAACCTAAGAATAAGAGTTAAGATGCAGCTGTTCCAACATTGTGGACATCTTTGGGTCTCAGTGTGTTTCAGCTCGACCCTGAAGTGCAGGACATCTTGGAGTTGACTAACAAAGTTTTCATACTCAGGCCTTCACTATACCACTTAGCCATTTTCCACAGTCAATACCTTTTACTAATTAATTCTGGCCCTGGATCATTTTACTCAGACACATGAACTAGCGAATTATTTACTTTCCATCAGTTTGCACATAAGTCCCCGATTTTGAACAAGGCTAATCCTGGTGCTTGCTTGCAGCCCTGCATTCTGCCCTTCCACCGAGGAGCACAGGGTTTATATTTTTGTGTTTGCCAGTCAAAGAAAATAAAGTAATTCTCCACCAAACAGGGCATCCTTTAGCTCCTTCACTCCACTTCATCCCAGAGGAAGAGCATTCCCAGGCTAAACTGATCTTCCCTTGCTTGCTATCAAACTGGGTTAGTGAAGCTGCATTTATTAACAGTAGTTAATAGAGGCAGCTCTGGGTTTTTGCTGTGACTCCCATTAAGTGTCAGACTTTACCAGCTTATCTGAGTCAAAATGCATCTATTCACTGATTTCGTCCTGCATCGGCCAACTCAGACCATAGGAGACGTGATGTAAAATCCTAACATAAACATGGTCGTGTGCTAACCCAGAGCTACTTGTCACCAAACAGACTCTTTTGCTCAGCTTGAGTATTTCATCAGGCCCTTAACATATGGAAGAAGTTGAATTTTATTTGTCATTTGGATGTGCTTATGGTGTTCAATGCGGTAAAAGCAAGATATATTATTAAAACCTTCAACAAGCCCAACTAGATGACAATAGGTCTCCTCCACATTGTGTACCTATTCTTTCATATATCACACACTATATAAATGGCAAAAATACAAAATTGATTTTCATAATAAAGATCATTATCTGAACTTTCCTACTATGTTGTGTCAAGCGGTGAGTGAAAATCACGGGCGCACAGCAGACATGGGCAGCCAGAGCAACCTTGGAGGGGAAAACCAGAAAACAATGACTCCCATAACAACCCATGTTGCAATCTCACATATTGTTTCGGTCTGTCTCTCTCCCTGTTTTATAGACAAAGGGAAAAAGTAAACTTAAAATCCCCCAGAGCCTATACTGTCTCAAAGGTAGAAGTCTACTGAGGCCACAAATACCATTGCAGTGAGCACTGTGCTCACGGTGAAATCACATGCATAGTGGATAAGACCAGGGAGATATCACTGCAGAAAGAAGCAAACCAGCCATGGCTCTTAATTTCTGCGACTTGCTGTGAGGTTGACTTAATGTTTCTAGACTGTAACAAGTAGTAGGTGTTCTAAAAGACCGTATCTCCATTGAGAAAATATTTAGGGGGTGTGAAAAATAAAGGCCTAAACCTGAGCAAATCATACTTAATTGGGGAGAAATTGGTAGCTTCAGATGGTAATTCATTTAATCCTAAAAAAAGGGATGTAAAATATGCTAGACTAGATCAAAATCAGATCTCTAACTTGAGGCATCTAGGGCTATATGAGAGGGATCTCAGCATAAGAGCCTAAATAACTTTAAAACTCTGTTTTTCCTGCACCCCAACTGTGTAACAGGAGGCTCATGATGTTTCCCCGTGAGTATGTCTCATGGGTGTGTTCAGTAAATGAGTACTAGGAAAGCGTTTTGAATTCCCTGCGCAGAAGAAACTGCCTTCCCCAAGTGTTATCATGAATACCCAGTCGCCCGCCCTGTATTTGGAGAGTGTGGTGTTTCATTTCAATAGCAAACCCACAGCTGCAGCGTTGTTTGTTTCCACAGGTGGATTTGAAGTAGATGCCATCTTAATCACTGAACCTGACCGTGAGAAGTCATGGACCCTTATTCCAAAGGCATGATCTTCCACAAACACAAGGCTTGCTCTGGGAAGGCATTTCTCTGACCAGAACACAGATGGATTGTAGGAACAGACAGAAACCCACTGTTAGCGAAGCTGAAGAGAAAAATCTGGGCAGAATCCAGAACTTAACTCGGGTAAATAAAATGGTACATTTCTATGAAAAGCTTCATGAATAAGCAAAGATTTTTAAAATAAACCCTTTCTAGAAGTTGCAGTGTACAGTACTGTCTTCCAGGAATGATACTACAAGACACAAGCATTACAACTTTGGTATTTTCTCATTAAGTAACTGAACAGAAAAAACAGAGTTGCAACCCGAACTAGGCTGGACTTGGAATACTGCTTAGAGTCTGTTCTCCTCTGAGTGCCAACCAAGCATGGATTGGGGTTCATCCCCCTAGCCCGAGGTTCCTTAAAAATCAGGTATCAATTCCCAGCCGGTTCCTTCAGCTCCCTTCATAGGCATGGCAAGAGGCAGAAGGTGCTCTGCCATGTGAGGTACCTGTCTTTGGGGGGCTCACCTCTTTCTTTTGGCAACACAGGGAGCCCAGCCCTGACTGCCCACCGAATTTGTCAGCATCAAAACTTTGGGAATTCCACTCAGTCTGCACCCTCTCTGGCTCTGGGACCAAGGCTCTGCTCCCTCGTTCAAGAAAAACTTATGTAAGTAGTGGTTCAACATGAACACATACCTGAAACTCAGTGGAAATTAGGTGGATGAGGAAGTGTGTCACTTAAACGCATAGTACATGAATATGCAGGGCAGAGGAGGGTGGAAAAACAGCCTTTTACATTTGTTTAGGTTAAAAAATGAATTTGGGCTTGACCACAGTCACTTTCTGTGAATATTCAACAGTTGAACTAAGCTAGCACGAAAGTTTGTTGACAGCAAATATTCAGCTACTTTGTGAAAGCAAATTTGGATGTTTAAAATGTGGGTTGTATTCGAAATTCATGTTACTTCAGTGGCCGGAGCTGTGTGCTGCTTCGTCTTTGTACAGGGCTGAGCACACTGGTAATGCTGCCAGAATGAAGGAACAATAATTCTTTCATGAGATCACCAAGTAAATATAAGTATCATATTCATGGACTATTCATATAGCAAAAAATAACAATAATTCAAACTCAGATCATCTTTAATATAATCACAGCACTGCACCTCCCAACCACTGCCTGTCAATTCTGGTCATGTTGGCTATTTATGTGCAGAATTTTTTACTGGTGTCTGTATAAAACAGAGAATCCTTTCCTTGTGGGTCAATAGGGAGAACTAATTAATAAAAATAAATCTAACCCTTAGAATGTAAATATGTCTCCCAGTAAATTATTAAATTCAACAACCTCATCATTTGGTGCTACATATGACTTCCTGAAAGCAGCCGTCCGTAGACTTCAATGACCCAAATTTGTCTCAACAGCATATCTCAAACGTTGATAAAGGCTTTTTTCATATTTCTAAACTGGTTTTGATCCATGTAGAGGTGTCTGCACTAATATAGTAATAATCTCAGGCTTTTTCTGTGGTTGATAAAGGCAGTGGAGTGCAAAGAATGGATTTGATATTGGAAGATGCCTCTCTCTATCACTCCTTTAACTACAGAGGGTCCATGTGGAGTAACCAAACTCCCGATCACTCTACCAGGCACTTCAGTAAGACACATAAAGCAATTTGGGACTTTTCTCATAAAGTCATCAACTTCAAATTCCAGAACAAGCAAAACTCCTTTATTTAGCTGCACATATTCCCCCAGCTCCTGTCAAATCCAAAATGACTGACTTGCAGAGGGCAAGGCAGAGCACACAGTCGCACTCGAGGGTGCTTGGTGCTGCTAAGTGCATGCAAGGGCAGGACTCAGGTGGCACCCAGGCAGCTCAGAGCTTTTGCTCACTTTTTTTTTGAGTTTCCATATGCCCCCACACACCCTTTCCTTTGCATCACATGGTGCAAAACATGAGGGATTTTTTCTCACACACAAGTGCAATATTTGTGAGTGCTGCTTTGCTTCCCAGTAACTCTCAGCAGGCAGTCGCTGCAGAGCAGAGGGAGTCTGGGGCAGGGGATGCTCCTTTCTGACATTCCCTCCCTCTTCTATACGATGCTGCTGTCCTTGATTTTTCTCTGTCTTCTGGCCTTGAGGCTCTCACCCTGCAACTGGCAGGATGTTTTGATGATTTTTCTGGAGGCAGTCAGTCTCCCTGATCCATCCTTCTTTTCTAAAGACGGGAAGATAGTACTTTGCCAGTAAGATTTCCTCAGGGCTGTGGTTGCTGCCAGTCAACTTCCAGCTCCTGACAAGGACTTTTGCCAACAAAGATTTCCAAATACACCCTATAAAACTTAAGACCACTCATTCTGTGACTGTTTATCTCAGTTGTCTGTGATTTCTAGATCATTGTATCTTCTTTATCCCTTTCCTAAGATTGAGGATTTTTCCAACTAACAGAGGGCATGAAATACCCTCTTCCTAGATGGGGCTGAGTGACTTTGATGTCATCCCAGAATAACTTCGCCAAAGTCAAGTCAGAGAAGGCACCAAGTTTGGATCAAGTCTGTAGGCTCTTTGAAATACAGATGCAAAATTTATTTTCACAAACACTTAATAACATTTTTCCCCTTTCCCTCCCAATTTTTTACTTTTTTTTTATTTTTTAGCCAAACCTTTATAAAGATTAGTTCAGGTCTGAAATTCAAAGACAGTAAAACATCACTCCCAAAATTGCACCTAGAAATGAACAGACAGATGCCCCAGACAGATGCCCAAGGCTCCATACCTAGCAGGAAGGAAGCTGTAGGTATAATGGTTCCAAGAAAAATATTAAATAATTAGACATGGATATTGCTATGGCATGCCCACAAAGACATTGTATTGCACAGGTCTACAACAGAAAATTTATCAACAAACTTTTAAATGTATACATACATCTCAATTAGAAAATAAATCCTTATGGTTTTAGAAAATCCTTGCTACATTCAGTCCTCTGTCATGACATTATCTTTTCCCACAGAGATGCTGTAAGAAGCAACTCAAAGTAAGACTTCACTCCACGTACAAAGGGCCACTATGCAGAGCACTTATGCCTTGCTGCAAACTTCCTCATCAAGGTAAATCTCTTGCCACGTGTGTTTTTACTGCAGAAAGTAGAAAAGTAGAAAGTCAGTTCTCTTTAAAGTGGTACATATGTACACATAAAGCACAGTTACCCTGCATCCAGTCAAATCTCCATGTCCGGAAACATTGATGTCTTTGCAGGTGGTCTAGTTGGCTGGAGTGGGCTAAGAGTGCTCATATGGTCACTTACTTCAGCTCAGCTCCCAGACAACAATTCACTGAGTTGCCCTGTCCTCTTTGCTTGCAACTGTGTGAACACATTGCCAAAAGCATTTCACTTCTGCACCTTATTTCGGGAGCCTTCCACAACTATTTTCTCTTGCACTGTACCCAGTTTTTATTAAACCTTCTTTGGAGCTGAACCCATTTAACTTGATCAGGTCAGATCAATAAATTACAGGGCTGTTTCTGACAGCTCAGAAGAATGCATGTGGGAAATGTTCCTTTTTGAAGCAATCAGTAGGAAGTATCCCAGACACACAGATGGAGAGCATGTGTCCACTGAAATTAAACGGAGCTGGGGCTACGCACCCAGAGCAAAACACTCAGCCCTTTAGTAGTGGAAGGTCGTTAAAAGAGCTTGGTGATGACACTCATGCAACCTAATATCTCCATTGATGATATACACTTATTGCAACCACCTAATGAAATTGGGTGGGTTTATTACTTTATTGCTTTCTTGAATTTAATAACATATGAAGGAAAAATTAAATGACCATTTACTCCATGGTGGAGTCTCTGTTTTCAATTGGTGTCTTGTTTCATTCATTTTCTTCATGTTTAAATGCTATTCCCCCTCCCCAACATTTGCAAAGTTTGAACAAATATACAACCCACAAAAAATTAGGAAAAAGGTTTCTGGTTTCCAGTCAAATCTTACTGAACCCAGTAAAAACCCACCTTATGGAAAGATTTAGGAAATCTCTTAAGCATGATCATACGTCCGTCCTTATTCAGAAAAGCCTTTAAGTATGTGCTTTGCTCCACTTCATTGGGAATTAAGCATATGCTAAAATTCTCTCCTGGAAGAAGGGCCCTTTGGTCCACCACCTGCTTGCAGATGATTGGTGTCTTCATCACTCAGCCACGTAGAACCAAGTTTTGCTACGGCAGATGCCAAACCACTAACTGAGCAATGGTGGATGGCTCAGTGAGGGACCTGGGCATACAGTTTTTTTAAATTTAAACTCTGTGAATATCTGGGGACTGTGGGTTTATGCCTAAACCACATATCAACTTACAACCACCAAAAGGAAAGACAAATAAATATTTCTTTGAAATATTGAATATAGAAGGGACAGTAGGGGATGGGATAACTGATGTTTTTCTTGTTTGCAGTCATTGATGCTCATAAATGTGGGATGCTCCTGAAAATATCCACTCTCCCATTTAGGGTTTGCCATAGCCATGGACCTCTGCTTTATCTTTATTATGAGACAAATACTTGCCATGACGCATTGCACAGGGGAGGAAACCTGAGGAAGTGTGCAGATCACCTGCTATCATGCGTCCTCAGTTGGCTGAGCAGCTAACAATGTTTAAGTCAAGGAGACAATAAATGGTTCAAAATACATGTTATCCTGAGCTGCCACACCTTGCCCCCTTTTACCTTTCTTTTCAGAGCTACCTGTCCCTCTTTGTTGCCTGTAGTACCTCAAATTGGTGCTTTGGGCCATTCTTGCATGCAAAGGGTTGAATCTGAAATGGACCATTCCTGTACAAAATGCTTATATACCCAGCTACAGGGGAGATGCTGAGTTTCTCCAACCAGTCAAGGCCTGGGTATTTTTCCCCACCTGCACACCTCAGCAGAACAGTAAATCCATCATTAGTGCCATTGCACATATTTCAGCAATAAAGTACTTAATGCACTGCAGCAGAAATGAGAATCTAATAGCGTTAAAATCAGTTTGTCACAGAAGGAGCTGGCAGGCTGCCCTGCTCACTGAAACAACAAATTGACATCAGTCATACTCACAAATGAATGAGCCCAGCAGCCCAGGGTTCCCAGAGGCCTGAGTATAAGGCGTAGCTGTGAACTGGCACGTGGGAAGGTTATCGATTAATTTATCTTGGAAAAAGCACCAAAATAATCAACATCTCATAGCCTTTAGCAATATTTTGGAAAATGTGATTCTTGCCCACCCACAAGCTTTTTGGAGCCATTTTTCCAAAGCTGGAGGCCAGCTTATTCATGGCGGTTGGTGTCCCACAGGGCTCCTGATCTGCAGACAGGAAGCACTTATTTGTATAAAATACACTGAGTTAAATCCACATGGGAAAACTGTCAGATCTCAATTCTTGGGGGCCTGTCCTAGGAATCTCCAAATTAGGCAGGACACTACAGGTGACTGAGGTTAGCAAGTCTGTAATGGAGAGCAAACACAAAGCATTGGTAAAATAAGCACAATGAACAATAATCTCAGAGCTAGACGATTTGTATTGGATACTCACATGGATAGGAATTAAATTGTTCTTCCCAATATCTGTGGTATTTCAGTTTGGAAAAGTAATGGAGCGTGTCCTGGACCAAGAGCAGAATGTCCCAAAAGACTAAGTTACTTGTGAGCCCCGAGCCTTCACTTCTCTTACTCCACATCTCTGGCTTCTCCTACTTCATGGTCTCCACGGGCAGAACCTTACCTATTCCTTTGTATGTGAGAATCTGGCATCATCAAGGCTCTTCCTTTTTCTGAGGTCAAAAGAAGGGAAGTTTCATTAGCACAGGTAAGCCTGCAAATTCATACCCAGTCCTTCCTATGGGATGTGAGCTGTGCCTTCCACTCATTCATTCCCTGTGGAAAGGAGACACTGAAGAACAAAAAGATAAAAGTCTTCCACATATGATGGGTTTGAAACACTTTTTAAGGTTTAGATGTGTGATTCTGTTGCTAGGCACCAACTGAGCCACCGTAATGGGCCATGTGTGCTTTCTAAGGCTGCTGCAGATGACAGCTTAAATACACTGGTTTAGGACTCTTGCTGAGGCTTAAGCTGATGTGTTTTACCTCCCCTTCACTGCAGGTTCACTGCTGTCTGCCATGCCTCAGCTGACATGCTACGACTTGGGAGATGCTGCTGCTCCATTGATTATTACTGCTGGACATGACTACTTGATTGGGATTTTCACCAGTATCTTAGGATTCTCTGGATTCTGAGTTGGGGCACAGACACTAACTCATGGATATGAAAGAAGAAAGTATTTCAAAGCTGAGAAACTTTGTTCAGTCCCCTCTGAGCCAAATTTTGGGAACTTAAAGATCAGCATTCAAACTTTCCATGAGCTGCAAAGGGAATCTACAAAAACATCTGACAAAGATGCACCAGGCAGATAAAATTCACAGCTCCAATAGATACCAATAACCATGGGCTCTCCACCTGGCTCCTAGGAGATAGCCATTTTATCATCTCTGTCCCTCAGTCTCCTTCCCTATATATTTTTTCTCTACAGGTGCCTGCTACCTTTTCTTTCAGAAATGGCCTACGATACATTCTGCAAAGCAAGGGTTGCCCATTTCTGTTTAGCTTTGATGTCTGCTGCTTCTACTTCAGACTTGAGGGAGGGCTTGTGCGCCCAAACACTTGTTTAATTTTTCCAGCTGTACCGTACGATCTAATAGAAATGAACACCTCATTCTGCTAATCTTGCTC
The DNA here is from genome assembly GCF_000690535.1 of Cariama cristata. NCBI lineage: Eukaryota > Metazoa > Chordata > Aves > Cariamiformes > Cariamidae > Cariama > Cariama cristata. The sequence goes on from NW_009616906.1 coordinate 237,989, forward strand.
TGTTGTCCTATGGATATTCACACTGAAAGAGTTGTTGTATCCAGCTGGATCAGAAAAAATGTGCACCTGTAACAAGTAATACTCTATCCAGGGCAGGTGTTAGAGATTGTGTCTCTGTGACTTATTATCAAACTGAGGCAGCAATCAAAAATTAATCTTTTAATGTATGTATACAATTTTCAAAATAAAGTGATTAGAGAGGTCCTTGACTGTTGAATCACAGGGTGGGGAAGGGCCTCAAGAAGCCAGCTAGTCCTTATCTGGTTGTCCAGTATCTGTTAAAAGCAGGTCATTCCCCACGGGTTTGCCTGTCCTGTCCTTAAAGCCCTTTGGTGACAGAATATATGCAGCCTGCCCAAATAACCCAGACCAGTGCATCCCTGTGCTTTTCCTTAGAAAGGCTATTTTTACCTGAAAAGATGTGTTGAGTCTTTATAGACCTAATTTAAACCCACAGGTTCTCATAGTCACCACTGCTGTTCTCAGTAAATGATGTCTTTGCACAGTACTTGTTTAATGTATACCTTTGTTTTCTTTGTAGGTTGAGCAGTTCCTTTTCTTACATTTTTTAATTAGGAGAAAAGTCTTGCCCATGTGGGACCTGAACCTCCAGGTTGGGAGAGATCAATATCTCATGCGTGAGACCACTGGGACTGCTACATACAATTTACAACTCGGATTAGTACAATCTGTTGAAGTTCTGTCTATGCCAAACTCTCTTCTATGGAAGCTACACTCTTAGACGAATTTTCATGTTTAGTAATTGAGAAAAAAATCATGTCATCATTGGAGGAAGTCAGCTTGGTGCATCTTGGCAGAGGCAGCAGAGCAGTACAGTATGTGGATGGATTTAATACTGACGATATAAATTGGACACCAATAGGGATATCCTTCCTTTTAATGTTGCATAAGTGAGAAAAGGTGATCTGCACGCTTCTACAATCAGGGAATGTTGTCCATTTCCTGATTCTGGTGCCAACACTGCATTTAAATTCCAACCATATTGTTACAGTTCATCAATTTTCATAGATTGAAGCTGTTGCAGTGCCACACAGGGAAAATATGTAGCACAGATGTGTTTGCTGTTACGAATTTTTCTCTTTCTTTTTTTTTTTTCTTTTAGAAATAGCTGTAAAATAAAATAATAAAAACTCTCCAAACAATCCATTCTCAGACTAAAATTAAATCCATCTCTTTGGCTGGTTGCAGTGCTGTAGTGCTAAACTTGGGAACACTCCTGCCACCTATTTGCAATGTAATTAGAGTTCATTTGAAGTCTGATGGAATTTCACTCCTATTTCAAAGGACGTCAGTTGCAATAAATAACTTTCTTGGACCAAAGAAAAGCTATTCCAAAAATTAAATAGCAAAGAACAACTATGCTGCGAGCATCTGAGAGGGGTCTATCTTGCTCAGCTTTTTATGGATGGAATGAAACTGCCATTAAAAGCAACTCTAGAGCATTTGCTCAGAGGAACTTGTCCTATAAAGTGTTCAGCTTGTTGCAGTTATTCTTTCTGTCTGTGTCACTAATTTTGAGCAGCAGGATAAAGGCAGTTGGAGGACACTACCACAGCGGGCACAGAAATACTTCTTGTCAGAATAATTTCTTGCATTAAGAGAATGAGCTCAAAAGGCACAGGGCCAAACTTGGCTTGTATTAATGCCCTTGCTAGCACATGACTTACAGAAAAACACCAATGATGCTTGAATGTGGTCCTTCTGTCATACAGCTGCTCTCAGTACACCAGCAAACCCAACAGAAATGCTGTTTCCAGGAACGACACTCCAAATTAGCCAATCCCTGCCATCATTTTCTATTGGAATTTGTTGCATAAAGTAGGAAAGATGAGAATTCCTTTAGATTCCCTCCAGATCTGGGGTGTCACTGTTGTTTTCTATGACTATGGTATGTGTATTGGGTTTTGCCTTTTTTTAACAAAAGAATGGTTATGATTTAATGGAATGCTCTTTGCAAATTTCTATTCATCCCTTCATCCAAAAAGGTATTTTTATATCCCCAAAAGGTAAATTAAATACTCTTCATAGACATACATGATATCTTCTATATAGCTTAAAGACATATACATGCTTACAGTAAGCATGTGCATATATGTCTATAACTGCCAATTAGTATTGAGTTAGCATGGGAAACAGAAAGTAAGTAGATTTTTATGCCAGCATTAGTATGCTTACTTGACAGCTATACAAGTTTAATACGAAATATTGTATTAGACCCCGCCACAGCTAGCAGGCGTAAGTTTTTTGTACCGAAAGCAAGCTATATACACTGTTCAGGTTCCCTAGCGCTCATGACACCCTTTCTCATACGGTTTCATGCCTTTTTTTTGGTGAGGCTTCATTCAATGGAGCTTGGCAAGTGCAGTCGTCAAGGTACCATTGACTTAACAAGGTGATGACAGTTTGCATCTGCAGACGATGCATCCCCGGAGAAAATTCTTTCGGAGTAAAGTGTTCGCGTGGCCAGAGTTTATCAGGTAAACTTTCATAAGCAAGTGTAGAGCCTAACAAGATGTATGTATTGCATTGACTTTCCACTTCACTGAGTGAAGTCAGTGACTACACCAAATACAAATTCTTCTGCAGTATTTGGAACATACCTACCTGTGTCTTCAGAAGTAATCTTTAAAAAAATGAAGACTTTACCATAGCTATTAAAAATGTATCAATAAAGCTGAAACTCTTACAAGGTGGTAAAATAAGTGGTCATAATTCATTTTTATGAGAAGACAATATAGTAAAGATGAAGCCAGACTCTTCCTAGAGGTGCACAGTGGGCAAGAGGCCATGGAGACAACTCGCAAGAGTAGAAATTCCAGGTAGATATTAGGAAAAAAATTTCCCAATGAGGGTACTGAGACATTGGAGCAATTTGCCCAGTGAGGTTGTGCAATATCCATCCTCGGGGATATTCAAAACTCAGCTGGAGTAGGTCCTGAGTAACCTGATCTAAGCTAGTTCTTTTTTGAGCAAGTAGTCAGACTATGCGATTTTCAAAAGTCTCTTCCAATATACATTATTCTCCTTCCATGGCTCTATGATAAGATTTACATAGTTCACAGGAGTAAAATAGCTTTTCTGTATTCCCAGTTCTTAGACAGACTTCTCTGACAGGGATGGGAAAGCCATGGGAATTCTTTGCTTTAGTTTTTCTACCTGAAAAATGGAAACTAGAACATTTGTCTAATCACAGTGGCATTTATGTAGTGTACACCATCATTGTCTGTCAAGTGCTTCAAGTCCTTAGAGGACTAATATTATACACATATTTAAAAACATCATGAATAGCCATTAAATGGTAAGAGCAACACTCAAACTTGTTTTTAGAAATAATACTTGTTGTTGGCAATTGGGTTATAATTCCTAAAAATGTATTGCCTAGAGAACTGGGACAAGCCGCAGGTTGCCTGTGAGTTGTCTGTGAAGTTTGTGTTATCCAGAAGAGGTGATTTTCATGCCTTCACATGCCCCATTACATCAAGCCTGCTCGAAACCTGGTCTGAAAGGTTTCAGGTGCCAAATAAAGCCAAGACCCGTCCTTAGACAAGCAATGGAGTTCCCATCATTTGGAGTATATGACTGGCTTCTAAATTAGCTTTTTTTGTTTCTGTTCCTTGACTGAAGAGACACTTTGAAATCTGAACATCGGTAGATGATCAGCAATGAATCCCAAATGGGCAGCAGAAGAGAGTGAAGAAAGATTGAATTTACTTGAACACAGCTACCCTGGCTCAATTCTACAGGGCAGGTGTTTGCAAAGGCTTAAGTTCACCTCACTCCAAAAGAGGCACCAAGAGCACTTCAGAACTACTCGGATCCTTAAAATAGGACTTAAGTGGGACTAAAGGGCTGTTCCAGCCACCTGTATGGATGGGAATGACACCTACAAAATGAGCATGGCCCAGACAGAGACTTGTTCATGGGAGAGCTCGCAGACGATGAATAACGAGAGGTCTAAATGTAGCTGAGATGTATAACTGACCAGAATAGGAAAGAGATGTTCAATGCTCTAGCAGGGCTCTGCATCCAGATCATTACAAGCGTGCATGTGTGGGTTTATACGCATATATAGGAAGAAGAAAAACACTTATAAAACACACATATACACACTAAGTGTTTATTCTGTTTTTTCTTAGCATGCTTGGGAAGGTTGAATGAAAAATAATGTCAGACTTGTTCTGTATTCAGCTATGGGGGACAAGAAATGCTGCTGCTAATAAAGGCAGATTTGGCAGCTGTGGAGCCTTGGCAAGGGTACAGAGTTCTTTTGCGAGCTACTGAATAGCTCCAGCTGTGCAGAGCTTGAAATGTATCTTGAAAGCACTGAAAGACAGCTGTCCTGCTCCACTGCCCCACTTGCCTGGCTGAAAGAGGATGAGGACGTTTTTAATTGTATGTTTATGCTGTACTTTGGGTTCTTCCCCTGCCCATTGTCCCTTTTCCGAGTGCAATAACATAAAAGGAAGACCTTCTCCATGGGACAGCCAGCCGGTACAGTGTGACACAAGTCAGCCCAATGCAGGATGAATGGTACTGAGATTGGATCTAGGTCCTGTTGTTGGCAGAGGGAGAGACTGCTGCCAGGGTCATGCTTTGCATTATGACAGGGTTTTGATATCCACCCAGCTCAGTCAATTATATAGATCCTCTGTTGTTCTGCTCCACCAGGGAGATAAGATGAAACTTTTTTTGGTACTGTGCTCGCAATGAAGTTAGCAAGGAGGGAGAAAAAGGAAAGTGCACTACAGTGCTTTATGTCCCAATGGAGGAAAGTCTTCTGCCTCCTGCAAAAATGTCAGCACTATTTAACAGAGAAGAGATCTTGGAAGTGGTGGCTGTGTCCTCCGCTATAGCAGGAAAAGCCCAGAGCCATCTCTGCAATGCCTTTCGGAGTGTGCTCAGCTCTGCATGAAATGCAGTCAGCAGGATTAACCATATACTCACATTAAATATCAGTTCAGTTGCCAAGAGGCTAAATTAGGGCTTAACACTTTCTCAGTCAAGTGGCAAATGTATTGGCCACCAGTTAGGTTTTTCTCATCCTTACTATTCAGCTTCTTCCGACCGCCGGAGTGAGCACAGCTCCCGCTCTCACTGCCATCCCACCACACAGACCCACAGTGCAACAAGCTGTTTGACTCTGCTCTTTCCACTGGGACACCAGTGAGAAACCTCAATGGTGTGATGGTTAGGAGTCGTCTTCTAATTTCCAGACGCAAGCTTATTTACAACCATTTCATGCTCTTTTCTTCTTGTGCCAATGTTATTTCAAATAGCTCTTCTTCCTTCAGGTGTTTCCCTGAAACATTTTTGTCCAGGTGAGTGGATGTGTGGGCAAGTGTGTATGTGCACACATGCTGTGAAAACTCTGATTTACTTCTATAGAGACCTGTCAGCCTTCATTTCTCTACACTAAACAAAGCTGTTGAATGTCTGCCCAGTTAGACCTTTCCCTCCTGTTTTTGAAGTCAATGAAAAGCTGTCTGTAGGGGAAAACCATGTTTTGGTGACTCAGTGCCTTAGATAGCCCTTGTTAAGGCACGCAGCTATTTCACAATGGGAAGTATTGGTGCTGGGAGCAAAGCAGGACAATCTGGACAGCTCTAAAGGAGTGCCAGGAGAGTCACTCTGGAATGACTAGAGTGACTCAAATGCCTTGTTTTACCCAGATCAAGATGTGAAATTTTGGTCATGTTGTTCATTACCATCTAGAACCAATTTTTCCAGCAAGGAATAAAAAAGTGTCAATGTCAATAAGCTGAAAAAAAGCTATTATTTCCCAAAAATACAACAAAAGTATTTTTGTTTCATTTTCTTCTTGCTCACTGAATCTCAGGATAAAGGCAATCTTGTGTTGTTGGAGCCAGGGCTATCCTTTGAGGTGACCTGTAAGGTCAAAACTAGGGTTTGTTTTGGGACAGCAGGTAGATGGAGGGGTCATGCGACTGGAGGGGGGGTGCACTAAGCTAAAATTGGAATCGCTGGAAGACAAAATAGGGAGTTGAAAGGAATCATGGGGAGTTGGCCAGTTTAATTAGAATTCTAGTGAGGTTAGGGAAAAAATGCATTAACATGTTGTTCCTTAAGTATTGGGATTTAGGGAATATTTCCTGGGCTTCCTGTGGCTCCCTTCCATGTGGATATTCTCATGTCGAATAACTATGCTGAGCTCACATTGTGACCTTTCCCACTAACTTCGTCTGTGTCCTGTACCCCACTGCTAATTTTCCTGAATATTTTAAAACATAATACTGTGATGCCTTTCCCCTTCCATCAAACTGCACTGAAATCAGCCAACAGTTTCAATAATTATTAAATTAGGGGTAAACCTGACAGACAAACAAACAACTACAGCACAGCTGCATAATCCTCATTTCCTCAGGAAATGAAGCAAAATATTACAGTGTCCATGTATTAAAGCTATGTAATATTTTAACAAGAAGGATGTAGATGTTCCCCTGTGGAGACCTTATTTGGCTTTTAGGCTGGCCTTTTTGTCTTTCTTTCACCTTCCTCTGAAGATTAAGAGCTTGATGGCAGCTGGAGATAGGACACATAGATTGCCTGAGTGTCAAGCTATGCCAAACCAAGCCTGAGGATCATATACACCTGGTTAAACTCACTGCCAGGTGCTGGGTCTGGGAGGAATTTCTTGGGTGCCTTTGCAATGTGGAGGATTATCCTCTTCCTAGCCTCATCTGTGTGTTTTCATTTAGGGAATTCCCTGATGTTACCAGGGCTCAGCACATCTGTCTTGTTCCCCTGTGGCACCCCATTGCTCCAGAGACTTGAAGAAACTCCAACACTGAAGCTCTGGCATTTTTTGGTGTATATTGTTATGGACCTTATGGACCTACTGTGTATTGCACGATCACCTGCAGCAGCAAGAATGGGGACTTGGTGACTCAAATGGTCCCTTCAGGGACAAAGTTCTTAGGAGTTTTGCTGGGGGATTTACAATGGTGCCCATGGCTTGTCTCTTCACTCCCTGAACCGAATGATGACAATGCACGGGCTAAAACACTCTTCCTCAGCAAATGCCAGGGACCTTCCTCAGTTGGTAATTTAAATCACATAACTCTGAGTTTCAGAGAGAAGATATTTTAGCTGTATAAATTAATTATGAGGATTAAATTAATTATATTTTAGTTTTTTAATTAAATTAATTCTATTTTGTTCCCTCATTAAATCAGCTCCACGTCTTTTGGGATACATTGACGAGTGGTGAGGCACTGGCACAGGTTTCCCAGAGAAGCTGTGGATGCCCCATCCCTGGAAGTGTTCAGGGCCAGGTTGGATGGGGCTTTGAGCAACCTGGTCTGGTGGAAGGTGTCCCTGCGCATGGCAAGGAGTTAAAACTGGATGGTCCCTTCCAACCAAACCATTCTATGATTCTATGATTTGGTTGTATGTTACTATTTATTAATATTCTTGTTAAAGATTTAAATTGCAGCTATGCTCAAGAAGTTTGAGATGCTTTCTGGAAATAGAAGCAGATCCTGCATTAAAAGCCTTATTCTGAAATAGATCAGGTGGAGAGGAAAAGAGCACAGCATATAAACATCTTGTTGAGATATAAATAGCACTATTAGCAGTGTCATGATAGATTACAGGAGCTACAACAGCATCATCAAACACAGGTGATGCTTTTAATCCATTTGATGCTTTAGCAGGAACCAGACCAGCATTTAACACTTCAGATCTTTCTTGATGAGGCACACGGACCTGTTTCTTCACAGAAAGTCCAATTTAATGGGAGGTGCACCACTAACATGGATGGGGGAATGTACATGACTTCATCTCCAGATGTTGGTTTATGGAGAAGTATGTTATTAATGCAGCTGGTCAGTTATTGTTCGTTGATTGTTTTATAGGAGCTGCCATGATGGTGACTACCATCTCTTTGGCTGCATAAAGATAAGAGTCTGGTGTCCATGGCAGGCTACAAACAACTCATTTGCTAAGCAAAGTTATAATCTACCTATTTTAGCATAAATGTGGCATTCAAACCTCTCAGCAAATTATCTAAAACCTCTATTTTATGGTAACATTTCACCATTGCAGTTTGTGGAAGCTGGAAACCAAAATTTTGTCACTAAATACAACATTCATCAGACTTGCTGAAACATTGGAATAGCATTTTCCAGCATTAGATGATGGGCAGCCAGCAAATACAGTGACTTGCTGAGCAGTCATAACTTTGAAATGAAATCAAGCTGGGCTGAGCGAGCTAATATCTTATCTGGGACACATAGACCACATGTCTGCCCTGCTTAGTAGTGTGCCAGTGTGCATTGACAGCCTCTTCCTTTCCCCTAAGGAATGCAATAAACACTTTAACTGTCCCTGTAGCACCCTTAGAACAGAGGGGAGAGGGTTTAACTCATCTGCTTTAGTCATCAAACTTTAAACTTGACCTTTCTCAATTCAGACACGTGAACCAAGGTGCATAAAGTGGCAGTGTAGTCATCTTCTCTAGCTAATAGATACACAGATAGGTCAGCATTTAGAGGAAAGGGGGACATAGGTACCTCAGGTAGGAGACTAAAGTTTGGTGGGATGCAGCTGGGATTGGTTTCCCTGAGAGAAATTCGGTCCTCCAGAGGTTCCTTCAGGGGTGTAGCCTAAATTAGGTGCTCTGAAACACTCCCTGGAAGACCCTTCCCTCTCCAGTGGCTGTAGATGGAGTCTAAGGAGCTCAGCCTATTCACTTGGCCACCCAAGCTTAGAGGACAGCAGATGGCATGAACATCCCCCAGAGGAGGTAACCTAAAGTGTGTCCAGAGTCACAAGGCAGCTCATGGCTGGGTTCCATGGCAGCCTTGATCCTCTACCTTGGCGTGCATTTGTTACAGACAGCAGCATATGCAATGACCTTCTAGTGGAGACAACTGGACACACTTAGTAGGGACAGACTGGAGAAATTAATAGCCTCCCCATAGAGGCAAATGCCCTCCATCCAAGGGGAGGACAATAAAAAGAGAATTTTCACCTCATTTAAAAGCTCCAACAATCATTATTAGTGTCAGAGTAAGTAAGACTAAGAAATCGTGAAGGAGTCCAAATACAAGATAAATGTCTTCAATCTTTAAATTCATCCATAGGCTATGTCTTAGCATTTTTCTTCAAGTCTCACATGCCTGAAAGCTTTCTTGCTTTTTCTGTGCCTCTTAATCATTTGGACTAATAAAAATACTATCTTTTTCTATAAACCATGGTTTTCATGTATATTGAGACCATCACAGCCACAACATTACTGATCCATCTGTAAAACTCTGCTCACTGAAGTAACTAGTGATTGGGTTTTGGTCCTTTACAAAAGCTCTTTCCAACTTCTGGATTTGTAATCCCCTTGACCACAGATCAAGGACTGACAAAAGCCACAGCCCACACCCTTGTAGGGGCAGAACAAGCCTTTGTTAATGTACTCATCTCTTTCATTACACAAGCAAATGGTACAGGACATATAGACATATATATGTCATCAGTACAGCTTAAATACATGTAGGTGTAGAAACAAATTCTAACAAAGAGTTGGAAGGTATAAGCAAATTCAAGTGATTTGGCATTACTCCTTCCCAGCTCAGACCTTCCTGAACTAAACCAGTAGAAAATGCATCATTCCACGTCATTCAGCACAGACATGAAGCAAAAGTCAAGATCTAGGTCTGGAACTAATTTACTACAGAGACCCAAGGTTCTGGAAAGAATGGACCTGCTTTGAAATTTGAAGACAAAACATAAACTTCTCAAATTTGGAAGTTTCATGTCTGATGATTTGTATCTACACAAAAGATGTATGGATTTGGGGGTTGGGGCTTGTTTTTTGTTTGTTTGTATGTTTGGTTTGGTTTTTTTTTTTTTTTTAATGTTAGATCACAGTGATATTACCAAAGTCTTGATTTGCCTTGATAATTTTGGAGAATCCTAGAGATCCAATCTCATTCAAATCTCTTAGCACTTCACAAATCAGCATGAAAACACTGTCTCCGTTCTGAAACCCAAGACAAGTAGTGCTACTCCGAGCCTGGGAGATGGAGGAGACAAGGAAACACATACTACATCCATGTCCCGGCATGAAGATAACCGGACTGTCTAGTAGGTCCATGGTGGAGCATGTCTGTCTGGACACACAACAGCCTGCTCCACTTTGCACCCATGCACTCTTTGAAACTTCACAAGTCTAAGCAGATTTGCTGACCCTTCCTTCTCTCAGTCTATCTGCTACCTCTTCAGAGTAATGGGACCTCAGGTTCATCTAACCCAGGAAAAAAAACCCCACAGTTTCTAGCCCATGTAACTGCTATCATAACTATACAAATGAGTATGAAAAAAAAAGATAGGCTGAAGGTGAGATCCAGACAAAGAACAAGTCCATTTTCAGTGTGGGATGATTCTGTATTTTGGGTTCTCCACTGTTCCACTTGCTTAGATGTTTTTATCAGGTGGCTTTACACCCTACTTATTTGGTGGAAACACAGGAAAACTGGGAAATATGTCATGTTCTGAGATGGCAGCAAACTTTCTGTGCAGTCACTCCATAACCACCTCTTCCAAGATGCCAGAAAATCGTGACCTCAGGACAAACTTTGTCAAGTATGCAGTCAGCCAGGAGCCAGTAATAGTAGTGGTATCTAAACCACCAAAAAAGAACAATTCAAGACAGGGAGAAGTAATATTACTTGAGAAGAACTCAAATTAAGCCAATTCATAAACCTAGACATTCTTATTAAACTGCCTTAAACTAACACATCTTGCTATTTCTAGCATTCCAGTACAGTATATATATCCTAAACCACAAGGCATAAAGGATGGAGTTTCTAACCTCATTGGCAGCATGTTTTTTATAACACCATACAGTTCATAAAAAGCTTGGCATGCGTTCCTGGATTCATTTATATCCATTAGAGAAGACCAGATGAGCTTGACAGTTTTATTTTCACTTGAAGATGTCTCGGTACTGCAGGCTGTCCTGATGGCATCAGGCCCCAGTGACAACTGAAGTATTGCTCACAAAGAGGAATCAGAAGAACCATTGACCGTAAGGGGCTGGACACAAAGGTGTAAAATTGCATGGAATTTGCATGGAAAGAATGTGCAAACTAAAGCTACAATTTATCTGTTGGCCCAGGGGGAGTGAAGGATGATGCCCCCACACAACTTCAGCGACCTTTGGATTAAGCTTTGAAAATAAGGGTTCTGGTTGTCCTCCCAGGATCTTCAGTGAAACTTCTTCAGACCCCAGTGGCAGTCGTGGTTTGCACCCATGAAGCTGAGCAGCAAATTCTTTTTGTTCTTTTCATTCTGACTGCAGCCCCCCTCCTTTATGGCTCCAAATAGAAACTGCATTAAGTGCTGGATGGTTCAGTTTTGTGACTTTGTTGCTGTTACCCGTATTTCAATTCTGAGGCATTCAGAAAATTCTTAAGTGCCTCCTGATATGCTGGAATAGAGATAACAATGCAAAATCAACTTTATTAGTTACTGCAGTTTCCATGGGAAGAGAGTACTATGTTTCTGGGAATAACACAGCCAATTTCTAAAGGGATGTACTAGAAAAGTGACTTCAAAGACATTTCTAAAGAGACAAGATCTTGATGCTGTACTTCCACTGGGTCACGTCTTGCATTTCTCCAGGCATCCCCACTGATTCTGATGGGAGTCTGGAGTAAGGTCTCTTTAATGTAAATATCGGAACCTGGTAATTTAGGCTTAGTCTGTGGTTGGTTGGTTTGTTATTAAAATCAAGAAGACACTTTATGCTAGACTAGGACCTTTATTAGATATGGAGTTAAGCTTTCATCTCTAATTTTAGAGTCTTCTCCATTCTCATTCCAGGAGAACAATGTTAAATAGATGGATTTTGCACAACAGAGCTGCAGATGAACAGGGTCTTCAGTCAGGTTACAAACAGAAAATAAATCAGATTCTGAGCTGATATAAATGCACGTCATTGAGATAGAGCTAATGGAGATACAGCAATTTAGACTTACTGCAGTTCTGGCCCAATGATTGTCATTTTCTTAGGGTAGGTGATTTCCTGTGATAAAATGGCTATGAGCTATCTTCTTTTGATTTCTGTGGCTTCTGGATTCTGTCTTCTCTCTTTGAAAAATACATATTTCAGGTAGACTTTAATACTTTGGATATTATAGGACTGCTGTGATTGTGTTTGTAAGGGAATTCATGAGCTCATATAGTCCATTGCCAGGAAAGGATCAGTCCTACGTAAAATAGGCCAAATATTTGTTTATCTAACCAGTTTTTAAAGACTTCTATTACTGCAGATTCCACAACAATGCTGAGATGAGTATTAATAAGTCTAGTTACCTTGTAGAAGTGATTATGTCTTTAAAAGTCACGAATCTTCCTGAGTTTTTGGCCACTCTTAAAGTTCTCATCAATTTGTGGGTTTCAGTCTGGCTTTCCCAAAAGCATCATACGTCCTCAACCGATACTCATTATCTTGATAATTTTGCTATTGATCTCCTAAAGGTTTTCTCTCATAGTCCTCCCACAAAACCACAGGCAAATTCAAAGCCCTCTTTTGCCTTTGATCACAGTATGTTGATTACCAGGCAGGACAGCACCTAAGATCTTTGTAGCAATGATTTAAGAAACAAAATAAAACAAAACAAAACAAAACAAGGCCAGAGAAACTCACTCCAGAATGACTGCACAGGCTACAGTGACTATCACGATGTGTACGAAGTTCATGGCAAAGGGATTTACAGGTCCTGGAGTCTTCTTAGGGGGCTTAAAAGGAAAGCAGGCACTCAGCCTACCTGAATGTTTTTATAAATCCTGTCCCTGTCTGTATGCACCCAGATTCTTTAAAAGAACTGTCTATCAGGAAAGAATATTTGACTCCAGTGGACAGTGGGTTGGGAGAAAGAGGTAAACCCTTTTTTTTTTTTCCCACTCCTGCTCTGTCATTCTGCTCCCTTATAAAGATTTTGTACCCCAACAAGCTCAGTCACCATAGGGGTCTGCTGAGCTAAAGTGGCTGAAAATTACGGATACTCTAAAAACAAAAACATCTTCAGGCATTCACAGACAAAACTAAACTGGGAGGTAAGGACTGAGATTATACCAGCAAAACCAAGATTGAGCCAGCATCTCTGTCAGTGCAAATTTTGGGCAGTTCCACCAACCTACAGGGAGCCCCAGAACTGTCAATAGCTCAGGTCTGGTCAGGCCATACTGAAACATCAGCAGAGACCTCACTGACAGTGCTAGGCACTTCAGAAGATTAGCATCAAAGGCACATCTTCCCATGGTTTTCCTTTGAATTAAGAACTGTGATTGTTCTCTTGTAATCTGTGTTTTTACAAAACTGCCTCTCCCCAAAGAGCCCTAAAATATTTTGCAAGCCAAAGGCCTCAGTGGGATCTACCTTATATTGATATAAATGAAAATTAGCCTGATGGTAGATCAGAATCAAGCCCTTTGTGTAAACAGCATTCTTGAAACACAGCCTTCTCTTGGGCAGAAATCAATCAGCATGCTTGTTTGGCGTAATGCTTCTGTCATGAGCAATAAACTTATTGCAGTGGGAATTGAGAGTGTGCGTCCAGTAATGACTACACTGGACGGGGGCTGACTAGGCTGCTGGGTGAAATTCCTCAGGATAGGAATGGTCTCTTAGAGGAGGTGATAAAATGCAAATATCACAAATGCAGTAGAGAAGGGGATGTCAATGCTAGGGTCTCTCCCTAATTTTAGTGGAGATGACGTTGTTAAGCCGCACCTTGCTATAGAGCTAATCAAGCAGTTTGATTTGCAGACCCCTGTGCATTTTCTCACAGAGGTGCACGCCTCAGTATCAAAAACTTATGCTTCCTGACAGTAGACTTTCATACTCATAGGTCTTTTTAGAGTACCTCACAAATCCACAAGGTTGTATTGTCTTGCAGTTTGAAAACCCTTCGCTTAAATCACAAGCCAGTAGCACAGCTGAGGTTTCTAAGTACTGCTGTGAAGAAGAACAGATAAGTAACTTGTATGGCGAAAGAAGAAGAACCATTGCTAACCAAGTGACATGGCTTCTACTGAGCTTTCAAGCACTGGCTTTCACCAGTGCATGCATTCATCTCCATGGTTTCAACATGCTGCCACTTTAAACGACATTTTGGGACAGGGACAGTCTTTCATTGAGTTTTCCCTATAGATAACTGTGAATTAAAAAAGGTGGGGAGGCAACAGAAACAGCTAGCACCCTTTCTCTTCTCTCCCTGCTTATTTCACTCCACATAAGCCTTAAACTGCTCAGTACAAAACTCTTCCCATGGGATATCCTGGGGCATCAAAATGTCTCATTTTAATTCATTTGCATTTCTCAGCTAAGGTAGGAAAAAAGCAAGAGTGCACATAGGATCATAGAATCCTTACGATTGGAAGAGACCTTAAAGATCATCAAGTCCAACCATACATGCATGTGTAGGGGGATTTGAAAACAAAATAAATTACCTGAGGCAATTCTGGTGAACAAAATAAACAAACAAATAAATATGTATTTACCTGGTTTTGCTTTCAAGGCAGGAGCATTGCCAAGGAGAGAAAGTTTGCCCACATTTCTCTGTGGGGTGTTCCTGGATTTTGCACTACAGAAACACAGTACATGGAAAGCATTGAGAGAAATCAGCTCCCTGTAAACCCTTCAATTAAAATGCCCCTACCTTGAAAGCACAGAGCTCATTTTGAGGTCCTCAGCGGAGAGCTCAGATCTCCCTTTGCCTTCTCCCCAAAAGGGTTGCTTTAAGTAAATAATGATGTGCTGTAAATAAATCCAGGATTGTTTTCCCTGGAAAGTTTTCTGAGAAGCCTGGTCAAGAGCAGAATGAATGTGGAGGAGTGTTTCAAACCAGAAGGAAAAGATATGCAGAGTTTTAACTAACTTGCACCACTAAATCAAAGGGACAGATCTAAAAGGCGCAGCAGGAGCGGTGCGTAATACAGCAAAAACTCTCCCCGTAGGTGTTATTCCCACCAGTTGCTTCATCAGTAGCCTCCCCTCCCAATGCCTGAGTACACCCTGCTACATGAGAATACACATGGAGCTGTCGGGGCTTATGTTCACTTAATAGCATCAATTGTTTTTAATTATCTGGCTGCAGTTAGGCTTAGTATCAGACAGTCCCCGGAGAGGCAGGGCTGACGCCTCGCAGCCCAGTCAGCTGAAGCCGCATTCCCCTGGTGCTGGTGGCAATGACACAGCTACCAGAGGAACTAATACCAAGCAGCATCTGAAAGCAATAAAGCAAATGAAAACTGCGGGGAAGCGTAAGCTGCAGGCATCCGGGTGGGAGCAGCCGATGCGTTTGGTTATATGGAGAGAATTCATTAGCAGCCATTTTTTTTTTTTATCCTGAAAGACATCCCAGTCTTGGAGATAAGGTTCCTGTGGAGATATTTCCTTGTCATTCATAGCTTTTGATCTCTAATTTTCATCTTCATTTCTTTTTGATTGCTCTCAGACGCCAGATTCCTCTCTTCTCCCTCTCACCAAATGACTCTGCAGTAGCAAGCTTGTTGGGGACTCAGAGTTTTTACCACTACAATGAACATTCACAGCCACTCCAAATATCTCCATTCCTGTAGCAAAAGGACATGTATTTTCCTTCTGCCAATGCACAATCAGTTCTCAGCACAGGTTGGCAGGACAGAGACTCAGAGCACACCATGGAAATGTCTGAAAAGCAGACCCTGGCTTAAGCCCATATTGCTTAAACTTTAACTCAGAAAACTCTCATTGGTTCATTTTAACCATGGATGCATCATGCTTTTGATTTCACTGAGAACACCCCACAAGCCTGCCTTGGAGCCTGATTCACAGGAGAATTGCAACCTGTCAATATTTAATACAACCAGACACGCAGGCTTCTGAAATGCAAGGGTATCAGAGCCTGCAGCCCACTGTTTCCAGAAAGTCCATCAAACAATGGCAGGCAGATGGAGCAGTAGTGACAAAAAAATCTGGAGTATCCCCGAAAATTCACGTCTTGTAAGTGCAAATGAGATTGCAGCAAGCTATTGTTTGGATTTAGATCCAAATTAACTTTGCATACTTTTGTATCTCAAGTAAAGAGAATAAATACAGCTCATCTTACTTGTCTAAACATAAAGCTCCGTCAGATGGTTTGCCTAATTTAATGGTCAGGGAGGCATATCTGATACTGTGCAGAATATAAATGCATTCCCCTTCAGCTTTTTGCAAGTTCCCCAAGCCTACCATTATCATGAGATAGAGGCCAGCTTAATTTCTGTTGTCAGGAAAAGGACTGATCTCTGATTTCAGAAAAGTGGCTTCTCCAGCCCATTTACCTCAAGCTTTCCCCTTGGAAGAGAGGCTTTTGGGTGTCCTGTCATTTCTTTCCACTTGCTGCTGGGGTAGCCAGCTGTCCTGAGGACATTGGTCTCCCTAATGTTTGGCCAAGGATGTTGAAGGTAGATGTCTCTTCTGTGATGCCACTGTCACTGCTTCACTGAACCTCAGACAGGCCAGTAATGGACTGGAAGAGCCTAACCCAGGAGATGCTCAAATGGAATTTGTATTCAAGGGAGTTTGAAGCCTTGGGAAGGATACCAAACCCCTCTCTTTGGAGCAGGATTTAACACAGATTCAAAATCTTCCATACAGTTCAAGGTTTTCTGCCTGATTCCCAGGGATGCTTTGCAAGCATATTAACCCTAATTAAATCATTCCAAATGATGACAGTGTTTTTGAAAACTATCTGTCAAATTTATACATATATATATAATTTGTAACTTACATGATCACAGTAATACATCAAGTTCCTGAAAGTCATTGAGTCCTGCATCGAATTGCCTTCAGTCTAAAGTGTTTTATTCTGTTCAATTGGGTTATAAAACCTTGGCCACCTAGTGAATCTGGTAGTGGCTATAAATCTCTGCAGCTGGGAAACTGGAAGGCAGCCCTGCCTACCTTACAATGAGAAGAAACCCTGCTTCCCATTCCAATTCAGCAGTGCCTGCAGAGTATAAAGACCTTTCTGAGCAAAATCCTTCAAAAATAGTAATAAAGAACCGAGGGGAGCCTGGGGAAGAACATGTAATTATAGATGTTATTTGGAGGGCTCGGCTGTATTTTGAAGGACATTTTGAAAGCCACAGCAGTGATGGAACTGGATTTTTGTTCTGCAAGAGTTTGCAGGCGTCCTGCTGCAAGGCGTACTGACAAGACACATGCAGCACCACCATACCATTGCCGAGCTATATCACTTTGTTGCACCCACTGCTTGTAAGGCCCTTAGAAACCCAATGAGCTACAGTGAATGTTGCTGAACATCCATTTCCCAAGGCTATTGAAATAGTTGTTTTGGTTTTGTTTTTTTTCTGGTGAATGGCCAATGAATAAAACAATCCTGACGGAAGAAAACCAGCCAATTCCTGGCTTCTGTGTTAGTACTGAATAAGGAGGATCAGCTCACACAGTAGGCGAAAAGGATACAACATACTTGTGATAAACTGGTTGCCTTTTATCCCATTTTCTATTAACTTACATGTTTTCAGTTTTTCTTCCTTCAAAAAATTATTATAAAGCCTTGTATAACATTGAGGTCAAACTAATGAGTCTGTTGTTACCCAGAACATCTCGTCCTCTCCCTGATTTACCATGGAGTCCAAATCCTATTTTCCAGTTATATGAGCTACCCATGACTGAATGAATGCATCATTGCTACTGGACTAGCCAATTCACATCCTTCTTCTTCCAGAATTTGGGGACAGAGACTATCTGTCCCCAAGTCTCCCTCCCTCATCCTATGTGGTCATTCCCATTTCTATAGCTTTATCCTCATTTGCTTTCACTTGCAAATTCACCCAGGTCCTTAATCAGAATGAAGGTGGTGCTACCATGAGCAGCTGAGCCAGTCTAAGACTGCACAGGCTGCAAGGGGAAGAACCTGCCTTTCTCCTCCCTCATCTCCCCATGGTCCCACTCATCACTAGCATCAACTTGGCTACTTGTGGCGCAGTACTTGTAAACTGATTCAAGTCGCTAAAATGGCAGAAAAACTACCTATGTGCCTTTCTGGGGCAGGTTACTGATGGGTTAAGGAGCTGGCACATGACGTGGGGTGAGGCTGTGTGACCGTGGTGGGGAGATGGGAAAGCATAGCAGAGCCTCTGCTTGCTGGCAGAGATAAGTAATCTGTTAAGCCATCTTGCCCCATCTCACAGAACTGCACCCCGAGGCAAAGCATTTGTTCAGCTTTGGTGCCATATTTTTAATCTTTTTGCTCTCGCTGAGTTGTTCTCTCCTATTCCTCTAGCTGAAAAACCTTCTGGTTTTGATTTTAATTTCCTTTGCAAGGTTTAACTCAGCTTGACAGCTGGTGGTTCTCACAAGCCCTCTATGCTTTCTGACCTCTAAGATGTGGCTTTTTTTTTGCTGGTCAGGTCTGTTTTTCAGCCCTTGTAACCTTTCACTCTGGCGACTCCAAATATCCTGTTCAAAGTGGATCTTGCACTTGATTCAGTCTGGAGCCTTCCTCTACAATCTTGGTCTCTATCCTGAGCATGGTACAAGAGTAAAGGTTTTTTTTCCACCTTTACCTGAATAGTATTCTGCACATCCTCCACACAACAGTCCTAGAGCTCTTCAACCCCATTGGTTTTACAGCTCATTCCTCTAATTTATTCAAATTTGCTTCTTTGAACCTAAGTTACAGATCCCTTTTTTAATACTGTCATTTTATTCACATGGACTCATCTCATGATCACAGAGCCAAAGTAATTATTTTCTCTAGAGATCTCACTGTCTACAAAATCAAATCTAAAATCTTATCATCTTGTATTGGTTTGGTAACCGATTAGTGAATGGGTCAGCTGAATCTCAGGACTGTATGGGCTTTCCTTGGTAGCATTTATTTTCCAGTACACGTGTCCGGAATGAAAGCTTCCTATAATGATACAATTCTCACTTGTATATATATTGCTCCATATATATGTATATACATATATATGTATGTATATAAGAAACAAATCTTTAGCTTACAGTCCAGCCTGGGAACCTATAGGAGATTCCTAGTGTGGCTCAGCTTAATGTCTTTAGCCAGCTTACCCTATATCACTTTGACCCAAATGTGTTTTGCTCTGCCCATGCAACCAGTTCTTATTTCTTGGCAGCCTCTTCTACCGTTACCATATAGCACTACTTCTCCCTCCAGTCTTTGTTTCTGTCTCTCCTGAAAAGCGCCTATCCCTCACTTCCTGTGTTCCAGATACGATGCTATTCCACCATATTTCCATTATCCTTATAATATCCGGTCTTACATCCTGCATTGGTAGTTCAAGTTCTTCCATTTTATTGCTAATGCCTCTTTAATCAGTAGACAAATGTTTTAATGCTGTTTACTGGCGAGTATAATTTTTCCACCTGCATTAGAAAAAATCTACTTATTGTCAAATTGCTTATTTGAGCATTGCTTGCAGCAATAATTTTTCCTTTCCATGGAATCTGTTCTACTGTCTCACATCCCAGTACCCACCATTTTTTCCCTTATGCACTGAATCTCCTCTTCCTCTGTGCTGAATCCAGGTGTAAGGATTACATAGATGTCTCCCAACTCGCTCCCTCATTTCTCATTTTCAATTTCCTACGAGAGCTTCGTACATGCTAGTTTTAATCCTACAATACCACTGTCTTTACTGAGGTGAAATCAATCCACTGAATCTCTTTTTCATTAGAAATTCCCTATAATCAACTGTCTCAAAACCATCCTTCCTGATGAATATTTGAGGCACTTGCTGACCTCCACATAATGATTTCACCCACCCTTTCCAAAGGCTGAAAGACTCATCCAAGATTTATTTCTTTGAATATCTCTCCTAAGTGGGTATAATTAGCCTTGATGCCCCCTCATGTCCTTTGGCGACTTGCTTCAGCTTCCAAATTCACGCTGTATTCCATGTACAATGACAGGTCAGTCAGCTCTTCTCGGCGAGGACCCTCCTGTCTCCTACCTTTCTGGGACCGGTATGAATCAGCGGGACTCTTTCTCCTGCCTCCAGATGCGTGGATGAGTGCATACTCAGCTACTCCTTCTCCCTTGTGTTTTATCCTCTTACCTCTTTGTAGACTCTTGGGTCCCTGGATAGCTCCATTTTGTTTTCTTTTCTTGATGAACTACTTGTTCTTCTCTTTCCTGGTGGTTTCTCCTCCCCTTTCTGCAGTGCAGTGGACTTGTTCCTCAGCCCTGTTGCTCTTCAGCTAGTCTTCTCCTTTCTACCTTACTCCTTACACTTACTTCTACAAGTCACTGCAATCAACCAGTAGTTTACCTTTGCAGGTGCCTTGTCCAGCAGACATCTGAAAGACCTGAGCTGTCCATGCAGGCTCCGTGCACCTCCAGCAAGCCTTCCGTTCCCCTACTCAACTCCACTGTTGTCCCCAATGAAACCCTTAGATTTCCTACCTCCTCTTCTTTGAGGAAGGCAAATGCCATGCATAAGTGCCCCAATATTTCTAAACTAAGACACATCCAGCATCTTCTGCATTCACTGATCTCACCACGTCTTTGGGTCACTTCTATTTCTGCTTCATTGACCCATTATTAATGAAAAAGGGACAGACGTGCTCAACCCTTTATTAAAAGCTCCCCTCTTTTGGCTCCTACCATATGACAAAAATACTGCAGGGCAAGGTAACATCACCTGGCATTTAATATGTTGTCCCTCCTCCTGGGCTGATGTAATCAATGTGAAATATCATACCCCTTTATCTAGATCTGACAAAAAAATATATCTCAGGACCAACTAGGGGTTGACTGTCATTGCCTTCACGAATAAACTATCTTGTCCCACATTATGTACATGGGCAAGGAGTGTGGAGAGCCTTACTTTCTCCTCCAACATGTCTGCCACACGGGAGTAACTGGCCAAGGTCACTCCCTCCTTCTGGTAATTGAGGGAACCAGGAGTTCCTCAAGAGAACTGTGGCTTTTGGAATTAAAATCTGTTTTCATCTGCGTAGCCTGAGTTGCAAAGTACCACGCTGCTCATAGCTAAGGGCGTGGGTTGGAGCCACAGTTACGGTGTTATTAGAAAAGTTTCCTCTGAACAGCAGAGATCTGGTCTCTAGACAGCCTAACCCTGGGGTTTGCATTCGGTATCTGTAGGATGAGTTACTGTGCAGAGTTTCCAGTCTTTAATAAGGGCTCTACTCTCACTGCATCTTCTCCTGTCACTGCTGTGTCTTTCTTCTCCTCAAGCACGTTTTCCAGAAACTTGTAGGTGCTTAATATCTCCGAGTTCCTCAAAAACTTAGTTAAAATTGGCTATGTGGCTGAACAGTTATTCAGGAAAAACAGCAAATACACACATACATGGCACATACAAATCCCAACTATGTTACAAAACCAGCCAAAAAAAATTATTAGTATGTATTCATCTTCAGCTAAGCACTGACAGCAGGGCAATGTATTATCTTTGCCAGTCTTATTTTCACTTGAATGGTTTTCCTTTTATCCCCTGTGGTGTTTAAGGTCTTCCAAAAGAAATACAAATGATCATTGGAAATGAATAGCTGGTTGTGCATGGGTGTTGGGAGAGTGCTGAAAATGGGCTTTCACTCTGCATTCAGTGAGAAAGTGAATCACTCTCACACAAAGCTAGAGCCTCGAATGCGAGGGAAGAGAATGAAAGCAGGATGTGATTCTCAGATGACATTTGGTGCTGTTTATCTAGCGGAACAGTGCATAGATTTGCTGTAGAGGAAACACAGCATCTCACTGCTGGGGAGCAATTGCATTCATTTTGAAGTGATCTATTAGCTCTCAGATCCTTCAAGAAAATGGGGGATAACATGAAAAGAGGCAGAAAAGGGAAGGAAAAAGTAGAAGGAGCCATAGGGCCAGTCTGAAAGCTCTGGAAAGCTGTGGAGGGGCAGAAGTATGGGTTTAGTAGCCTGTTGTCTGCCCCAGCTGTGCCTGTAAAGATGATTTAATCTGTTATTGAACTTTACCTAGGAATCTCGTTCTTGCATAAAAGCAGAGTCCCAGAGCTGGAGATTATGGACCCAGGAGCTAACCAGAGGCTCTGAGGTTGTATGGGGTTAAAACCTACCTCATTATTCCACTTAAAGTAAGGATGAACTTAAAACATAGTCAGCTGTGTGGGGTGAGTGTGTGCAAATTTAGCCTGTTTGAAAACCGAAAGTGAGTTCAAGCGCTGCATAGCAGATGTACTGGAGGTAATCGCTTCCTTTCCTTGTACCCTTTCTCTGCCCAGCTTCCCTGCTTTGTGCCCACACCTTGGTGGTGTCTCCAACATGCACCAGTTGGCCAGGAAGGGCCATTATCCCCTCCATGTAACCCACTCATCATTAATTTGGAGGTTAATACTTAGAGTACGTAAAGTCTGGTTGCTCTTGGATTCAAACCCAGCTGATGTAGATCAATGAAGCTTCATTGATTTTATTTCCATCAGTTCCGCCAAGCCGCTTCCAAGAGACGTGAACACCATTGGACTCATTTAGCTCATCATTTCTTCTCAGAAACTGCTCTCAATATTCCTGCAGTGCAGGAATATTGGAAGAACAATGACTCAAAAGTGAGAGAAACCTGTCCTTGAGGCTAGATATTTTAGTAGCTGAAAAAAGGAGCAGATCCTCAGTTTGTACAAGCAGACAGAAATGAAGAGCTGTAGGAGGAGTCATGTCTACCTGCACTTGCAGATCTCCCCATGCACCCGGTCCAAGGTTATAGATGTATCACTAATGGGACTTCTGAGATGATGCTTTGTGTGGGGCAGGGGAGAAAAATATTGGCTTGTTCAGAAAGAAAGTGAATAATTCTCCAGCACAGCTTTAGCAGGCTGTAATTGTCACTGATGTATTCTTCCAGGCAGCATGGCCCTGCCCAGAAATGAGGTACTGCTGACTGGTGGTACCTCTTGTCCAGGGAAGCAGTGCATCATCATAGCATGAGTTCCTATAGGTTTTCAAGGTGTGGACACTCCCCTGAAAGGATGGTGAAGAGTATAGAAAAGTGGAAGAAGGTGCCATCCCCAAAGCTTGCCAGTTAGGTGGGGAAGTCCAGAGGGAGACCTGCAGCCCATAGCTTTCCCACTGTCAGCTCCAGGTGGGTCCCTGTCCCCTGTCTGTACCGCATCGCGTGGTCAGTGGGTCAGCTCCATGGAGAGGAAACTTGGTTTTGAAAATCGGATTTTCTGATTTCAGTGCTATGCCATAGCTGAGCTTATATGACTGCCTGGGACTCTGCTGACAGGCAGGGTGCTGGGCTTGGGTATACCCTGGCAGGGTGTCCCCGGTGCCATCCCCCTCACCCAGGGCTGGATACATGCCAGCGCACTCTCTCCAGATCTGATTTTACTCCAGCAGTAACAAGCTGTCCATGCTGCCTGCCCTGTCACAAAAAACAAGCCCATCCTCACAGAAAACAACATACCCGCAGAGAGTCTGGCTCCAGCACTCCTGTGAGCCATGTTTGAATTAAGCACTTATTTTAATTTGTAGGAGATTTGCAGACTTTAATTACCCTTGGACTCTCATAGACCATATAATTACTATTTTTTTCATTCTCTTTTTTACTGGTGCAATGAATAGTTATTGGTAGTTTGTCAAAGTTACGGGCAGCATCTGTCCTGGACAGTGGGAAAAACAATAATCCAGCAGCCTACTTAAAAAAGGAGTGATTTCAAATGACTGGCAAAGGTGCTTCTGCTGGGTCAGAGTGACAACAAGCACAAAGGCATCTCACTTTCCTTTTTTTTTTTTTTTTTTTTTTTTTTGATGGCAGTGCCTGGGTGGTGGCTCATTATCAATTGTAAATTACAGGGGGTGGAGAAAGGGACATGAATGACAAAGTTCAGAAACAGCATCTGCTGAAGAAAAACAAATGAGGTGGGGGGCAAAGCAGGAAAAAACAGATGAAACACTGTAATTGCTTGGCAACAAGTTGCTATTGTAATTTAGAAAATTGGAAGCATCCGTTCTCAAACAGTTCAAGCTTTATTTCGTTTCTTCTTTATTTTTGACTGCAGCCCTTGTTTCGTGATCAGCTGTGTCCTCCTGTAGGATTACTGGCTCTCCCTCACACTGAGCAGTAATGGACCCCTCGTGTTTGGTTATGGGCCATCGAAGAAAGCATTTTGCGATTGTTTCGCAGTGCAGTCATTTAACAAGATTAGAGATAATTTGCCCCTTGGAATGCAAAACTGTTTCTACAGGTGCTTAAGCTTCCTGGCTTTTGGATTAGAGGCCTCATTTTGTTTTGTGCCATTGCATTCAGTGAGGTCTCCAAGGACTGTAAATAAATGAACAGCTACCCTCCGCAGCTGTGAAACTAATTTTCCAGCCTGAGCTACAAGAGTTGCAGCTTACAAAGCTCAGTGGATGCAGATAAATATGTGCATGCTAATGTATTAAACGTGCTGATTAACTAATACTGACTGTGCCTGAATGCAAGCCGTTTGCCAACTGGGAGACTTCGAAGAAACAAGGCTGATCAGAGAGGGAGCAGGTTGCTGGAGGCAAGCAGGAGGTGCAGAGTCATCAGAGCTGCTAGGGGTGGTAAAAGGGGTGATGGCCATTCTTCCTGATGCAGGCAGACTTCCTTCACACCTTCCTACCTTTTTGTCCCACAGGGGAGAGAACAAGCCTGAGGCTTTGGCCACATTCAGGAGGACGGGAAGTCTAGTAGACGTCCACTGAGATGGGGAACCTCAAGGATGCAGGGATGCCATGGACTCTTTCCAAAGGAGAGGAGAGCCAATGCACGCTCCCCCAGGGACTTCTGTGCATTGCATCGAACTCTGGTCCTGCCAAATAGATGTGGTCTCTGGAGCAATTCTCCAAGAAGGATTCCTGGTTACTCATGGTTACTGGGGATTGGAGAAAGCTCATTTATTTGACTTCCCCCATTTTTTTTGATTTGTCCCTTCCTTTTCTTGTAGTGTTTCCCTTCCTTCTTTGGCTGTAATTTGTTTATTTGATTTGAGAGGGAAATTGGATTCATGATTTTAAAAGCTACCCTTTTTTCCAAAATTTTCTTTTAATTGAGGTGTGGAATGAAAATCAGACCTTCTGAAATTCCCCACTTGATGAAATGACTTTTCTCTGCTCAACCCTGTGGCAATTCTCAGTTTGCGGACAGCCTAAGCAAGTCTAGTTGGGGCCAGAGACCCTTTCTGCTTTGGAAATACTTGCTGACCCCTCTCAGGCTGGCCTGAGTCTGGCTCCCTGGGATGCTCAGGAGCACCATGCCTCTGTAATTCTCAGAGCTGGGAAGCCCAGGGTGCCAAGCACCTTGCCAAACTAGCCACTGAGGACACTGGGCAAGGGTTGAAACCTCCCTGGCAAGTGCAGCTCCATCGGGAGCACGCTCTGGTGCTGGCAAAGCCTTACTTAAACTCAACCACCTCTATACCACACTTTAATCTGGGTGAATCAGCAGTTTCTGGGGCAATAGATGTTTTGTCATGATCAGCCTTAATTTCTCAGTGGTGGCAGTAAAAACCCTGCACGCGGTAGAGGATTTGCTCTCTGTACCTCTCTGCTTGGTTGCAACACTGAAAATGCAGATGGCCTGGCTCTGGGAGGGTGACAGGCTCCCAAGGGGATCACTGCAGGGGGGCCATGCCAAAAAGACCTTTCTTGCATTATTTCAGACTGTGGTTGCACTCAGGTTATTGATGAAAAGAAAGCAGGATCTGTTACCACTGTGGTTCAAAGCTTGTATCTCCTCAAACGCAACACAAAGCCTGGTAAAGTTAGGTTAAGGGTGTATGACTTCAGTGGCTTTCAAATCAAACTCAGGTAAAGGGTCTTTTGCCTAGGTAACTCCTGCCTTTTTCTTAAAATATTATTGACAGAAATGAACACTCACCTGTTAAAAGCAACATAGTGTTTAACCAGTGGCAAATGAAAGGTGGAATTCTCCATTCTATCATTTTAGCAAAGCACTTCCAACATAAAGTTGAGGAGATGGGTGAAATACAGAAGACATTTAGTGAGCATTCCTTCATTCCTGCACTGTTTAATTTCTCTTTAGACCTCGTGAGTCTGTGAATGTTAAGAGTTTGACAGGGAGAAAGGATGATCGGTGGTTTGGGGACCAATCCAAGATTTAGAAGTTCATTGTTTAAGACCTTGCTGTGCCAAAGGTCTTCTGGCTACTTTGGACAAAATGCTGAAACATTTCAGAGCATTTAGGTGCCCAGGGGACAGAGGACTTGAACTACCAGGCCCTATGGGCTTACTACTGAAGCATTTCAAAAGTGATTTAGGTGAAACTTTTTCATACAGATTTTTACAGTCCTCAGATAGGTAAAAACGAAAAAGAAAGATTTTGTCAGAGGAGACAGCATGTTCAGCTGCAAGATGCTCCCAAGAGGAATGACTCTATTCCAGCCTGACTCTCACTCCTTGTTCCCACCTGCCCCAAGCCACGTACTGGTGGTGACGCTTTGGTCGGGTTAGTATTTTGAGGGGGCAGATGTGACAGAGGTCAAATGAGCACTGGCATCAGACAAGGGAAGCAAGAACATTTAGCAAGTACAGACGAACACAACCATCCCTTCTGGCACCAGGTAGTCCTATTAAGTCAGCTGGAAGGCAGAAAAGCTCCAAAAACTGTCTGTCTTTAGTTTTTTTCCCCCTTTTTAAAAATAAAGTTAGCTGACCCTTTCTAAATTATCTCCCATTTTTAATGAATGTCAAACTCTTCTCAGAAATTTTCCTTTTTTTTTTTTTCTTGGTTCAAAACATTATTCACCTCTACTCCAAGAGATTTAAGACCACAGACAGCTTCAGTTGATCAGAAATGCATTTTTGGCAAACAAAATATTTGCACAGAAAATTTTGC
Source organism: Cariama cristata (assembly GCF_000690535.1). Taxonomy (NCBI): domain Eukaryota; kingdom Metazoa; phylum Chordata; class Aves; order Cariamiformes; family Cariamidae; genus Cariama; species Cariama cristata. The sequence goes on from NW_009616906.1 coordinate 264,856, forward strand.
CCAGCTGTACTCATAAGAGTTATTGAAAGCTTTTCTCACAGTTCTTCTTCTAGTAAAATGGCAAAATAGGATGTCCTTATCCGACACAGAGATTGCAAGAATAAATGCCTTGAGAAATGTGACTCACACAGTAGGAGCCAAAAAGACAGGTAACATAAATTTTGTCCCTGAGGAAATAATAATAATAATAATAATAATAA